>NW_020170453.1:253181-323304 GCF_000524195.1 Echinococcus granulosus | reverse complement strand
CCGTTCAGATACATCTATGTTTTCATTTGGGCGGAGATTACAAATAACTCTATGGGGTATTTTACGGCCCTCTACCCAAGGAGAGGCGTCAAAGAACGCAGCGAAGAGCCATTACAGCCTCTCCGCCCGTCCGCCCCGTTCTATAATCAGTATTAAATGGGGTGCAATTACGATGACAAAAGATCGCCGCAAATTTTGCCTACTTCCACTCAAACCAAAAACTTGTGTCTTTTATGCCTACGGAGGGAGGGAGGGACGGAGAGAGAGAGAAAGAGAGGAATGCAGGAGGCAAATCAAAATTTTTCCTACCTAATTGTGTGTGTGTGTGTGTGTGCCTCTCTTACAATGCGCCATAAATCACCCAAATGGGAAAAAACCAGCGCGCATCCACAAATTCACACAGTTGGATGACGCAAAAGGATTTTGCCCAACCCATAGCACGGATGATCCTTTTGCTGGTATACCCAGTTATGTCACTACGGTAGTGGATTCCCTCTTTGCGGAGAGAGGGGAATGCAAGACAACTAACTGTATTCCTCTGTAAATGATCCAGTCCGACTGGGTGGGCTCACTCACCCACACTCACACTCAGAAATCTCCCTTTGGAGTGCCAAGGACAACCTTTTAACAGTTTTTCCCCTCTGAGAGGGCCATCGGACAGCAGCACTGTGTCTGACCTCTTGGTCTGCTTTTCTAACGGTTTTTGAGGACGCTGGTTTTTGTGCCCTTGACAAATAAAAAGCGCGCAAAACGATAGGGAAATGATTCTTATTGGTGTCAAATCGTGGTTATGTAGGCATTACCAGGACCAATGTAATCTGGAGGATTACAGTTAGAGTTATGCGAGCCACTGACCTGACTTCGAGCCGTGATTTTCGGTCCGAGTCTAGTGACGGTGGCGTCTAACTCAGCGATGGTCACCTTCACCGCGGGGTTCTTCAACTGCCCGTTTCGGGTGAAGTCTGCTACCCGTTCATATTCGCTAAAGGGGAGAAATGTTTGGCGTTTCAAAGATCAAATAAGTCATATTAACCTCTAATAAGAATTTGCACTAAAAATTTCCAAGGGTTTGATTTGTTCTCCGAAATGGACTGAGGGATGGTGCAAAGTGCCACAAATAATTACTCGTTGTCACAGAAGAGTGACAACTCTACCCTATTCTTCGCTGAGGAGCCTTACGTGTCCAATTTTAACCTTTAGGATGAATGTCATCCACTTTTGCTTAAGGCAAGTAGATCAGCAAAGTCTCAACGCCCTCGGTTCAACTCTGGCGTGTACTTTAGCGACTGACTACGTTTACTTCTAGGATAATCCAAAGATCATGTAAATTGCGTTTTGCCCCTGAAGTCTGTTTACTTCCTCCATTATCTGCATGTTGTTTTGTTACCAGGGTGCCCGATTTCCAACTCCCGGGTTGGTGGAGTTCAAGAGAACTTTAAAGCCTCCCATTGTTGTGAGGGAAGGGAGCGATTATTCCAACAGAGCGCTCTATTTAGTGAATTCACCCCTTTGGATTTGAACGTTGGTGAGCATGACAATTGGGCTCGGTAGGAGTGCTCTACCACTCGACAGAAATCACCGACTTTTGCCTGAGGTCCTACGCCGACTCATTAATAGAACTTTGCCTTAACTTCCGGTCGGGATTGACAACGATATATCAAAATACCGACAATGGAGACGGCAAGAGGGCTATTTGTTCATCCTACGTTCCTCTGTATGAGTATAAAAGCATGGCGATAACCAAGGGAGGAATCAGACCTGCTGCTACCGACAGAAGAAATGTACGCTCTTGTCGCCTTCTTCACAACTGTCGCTGTCTTTAGCTTCTCCAAAGGTGGGTGCTTCTCATTTAGCTACTCCACCCTGTTTTTCTGTTCCTCTGTCTACTCGACCTCAAGTATAGGTATATTTGAGCGTGGCCGCTTCTTTGTAAGTCTTTTCTACAGATACTGGGCATCGGACCAAGGGAGGGAGCTTTTAAACCTGAATCCGCCTTAGCATTCACTTAAGTAGATAGGTAAAGAACTAATTCAATTTAGGTGAAGAGTACCATCAGTCGTCGAAATCCGCTCCAAGGTTGGAGGGAAAACCTCACAAGATTAACCTCGAGACCCCAATAAGCGTTTCAGCATTAGAAATGGGCAATGTTAGGGGAACAAACGAAGTCAATTTGTTTTCCCACTTTTAGCCCAAAGTGATCCCTGCCGTATGCTGATTGAACTGGGACTTTGCTTGGCCTACTTTCCATCATGGGGCTACGAGCAGTCCACCGGTCAGTGTGTTGAATTCATCTACGGCGGCTGTCAAGGCAACTTGAACAGGTTTTACAGTAAGGAGGAGTGTGAAGCTACCTCCAGTAAGTGAACTTCCTTGCCCACTTTATCTGGCTAAGTTAACACTCAGTCTCCATGTGGAGGGTGAGTCGAGTTAGATTCATGTGAAATTTATCGGTCTTTTCTACTAAACTGCATTTCTCTCGCTTTAGTCGTCTCGAATCGCTGCAATCAGCCTATTGTGCAGGGTAGATGCCGGGCCTACATCCCCTCGTGGGGCTACGACATGGTATCGGGCAGGTGCAAACGCTTTATCTACGGTGGTTGCCATGGCAATCAGAACCGCTTCAGATCCAGAGAGGTATGCAAGATGGCCTGTGACGAGTAAATTCGTGCCACCGACACATCGGTGAACTACTCGGATGCCTGCGAACCCTCTTCCTCCTCTCTCCCTCCGGCAGTCCTCAGATACACGTTTCTACCTTACCCCCACTTCACTTACATCTATATCACCTTCCGCTCATTGTCTCTTAAATAAAGCTATCAGCCCTTCTTTAAGCGTTTCTTCCCGAGTGGACCTGTATGGATCGCCATGTAGAAGGACTGGGTGGCCAAAGTCAAATTTCACCTTGCCTGAATTAAAGTGTCAAATTTTGTGTGCTATTGGCGAATGGTGACAAAAAAGTTCAGAATGGTAGATGTACCACTTACTCCTCAAACTTGTGCCCATTCCAGCAATTCTGTCCACTGCCCAACAGGCACGGCTGCCCGAGATGCTCGCCAAAGAGGCGTTCGGGTACTATGAACTGCTCAATGAGTTGTTCCATGCGAAGGTAGCTGCGTTGCTGCTCACTGCGCAGGTCATCACCGCCACCGCTGTCGTGCTGCCTTGGCGGAGATAGAGGCCACATGTGTGCTGCTGTGAGATTTGCATTTTCCACCGACGACGCGGTGGGTGGAGAGCGCAACGCACGTTCGGTTGCGGGCCAGAGGAACTCCGCCACCTCAACCTTCCACTCAGAGCTAGCGGGATCGATGACCTCCACTGCCGGGTTGCCGGTGCAGCGGTGTTTTACCTAAGAGTGGGTGGATGATAAATAACAGCCTTCATGGACACGGTTGCTGTCAGCTTCAAAACATGCGTGATCTTAAGCCCGCGCGCCACGTATGTATGACGCACCGAACTACACCTAATTTGATTGTATTGTCCTCTTTGCAAATATTAAAGGCGATTGTTAGGCCAATGATTTATCGTGACTTTTGAGAAAAGTGTGATCTCATGGTTTTCATGCATTAGTACGAGCAATCAGCTCAACTGCCTTCAAAAGTTCTTTAGTTGAACTAACTAACTATCGCATCGTTGAGGCATTTGAGGTAAATTGAAAGCTTGGCAATATTTCCAGTCCTACCGTTGGCCTTTTGGTTATCTTAACCACCAAAATAGGCGACAAAAAGCCCCTCGACTCAAGGGTTTTTGAATTAAGATAATAAAACCACAGAAACCCCACGAATGTGATTACGAAGGTGTGTTGGTGACAGGGCGCTTGTCATTCTGGCAACTCTCAGAGAGGTATTGAATTACATTGGACAGAGGGGGTGGCAGATGAAGGACAACTTATAGCGAATTTGCACACCATGCAAATAGTTCCTGCTCCAAAGCAGATTTCTTAATCCCCTAATCTATCTACATCTTACCAACCTTTATGTGGAAGGGGATCATCAACTACGTGACCCTCTGCCTCATTTGTTATGGATGTGCCATCCAGAAAATTAGAAAATCTCATTCCACCCGCCATGCTTAGCAAATGCCTTACAGTATTAAAACTTTAAAGAAGTAATTTTCTCGGGCGGAAAAGAAAGAGCTAAGCAAGCATATAAACCACGAAAATTCTTTTTTGTGGCAGGACAAAAACCTTTCTTCCTTCTCTTTCCTTCCTGAGTCGAGTACTGTTGCTAGTTTTGAGAGGTAATTTGAGATGTCGCCACCACTGCAAATGCCGCGCATGTTATGGCCGTAGCTCCATGTTAGCGGCCGTCTTTCTGGAGGAAAGTAAGCTACTCCAATACGGAGAATACTTTTTGTGAACTAACTCTTACTGCCTCTGTCGGTGTTTCAAACCGCCCGTATTATACTGACTCCAGGTCATCCCAAAGTCAGATTGGGCGAAACAAAATACCTACCCTCTCAAGAGGCAAAAAAGACGTAAAATTGGAATGGTGGAAAAGGTTATTGCTAGTTAAATCACAAGCTTTAATTGACAGCAACTCATCTACTTCCCTATCCAAAGTGCGAGGTGACCCCTGGAGTTGACACTTCAAAAGGTCAAAGACTTCATTCACTGCGTTTTAACACTACAGCAAGGAAGTCGAGTTAAAGTACTTCCATGCCTTGTAGGAGTACTACCAGTGACCCGGAGTTCTTTGCCTTACCCACCTTATTGGATCCACGTCAGATTGACCACTTGTCAAATTGTTCAACACGTCACATATGTGTGTCATGAACACCAAATCGTGTTAAAACAGGTTCATCAAGTGCGACGATATTCACACCTTCCAGTTTTGGCTATATTAAACCAGTTAATTCCTGTTTTGTAGCGGTGAGGATTCTGATAGTGGACACTTTGGCTCTCATTGGTCGGTTCGTGTTTAGTTCTATGCCTTGTTCGCTATCCGACGCCGCAATGTTAGCGTCGTGGAAGTAACTCTAAATGGACCAAAATAAATTTGCCTTTTCTCCTCTTTAGCCCCAACAAACAGGCGTTAAATACCCCCACGGCTGTTTACTGGTCTGGCAGCCTTTTATTGCACCGCTACCTTTAAAAGTTTCACCGAGCCATCCACCTTAATGAATAGGCATAAGAGGCAGAAAATGGCCCTTTAATTGAGAAAAAAGGTGATCCGTCAAGACAGCTGGAGAGGGGAAGTCGAATAGGTGCCTGATTTTAGGTGGTAAAAAGTCTGCCGCGAATGGTGGATTAAAAGGCAGAATAATTGCCTGAAACCTGTATTTACTGGCAACTAGACACATTTTCATGGAGGAAATTATAAGCCTTGCATTGTCAGCAGTATTCAAGAGGGGGTAGCAGACATTCGCAGCATCGGGGCAGTAACCGCACAAAAAAATATCCTTATACTTCTCCTTGACACCTATCATTTTGTAGATTAATAATGGGGGCTGGAGTTGCAGGGGCCAAATGCCATTCCAGACGAAATTACTCAATGTCCTCTAATAGATAAAAGCTAGGAATGATCAACTTTCCATATTTACCTAAATGGACCAAACTATCCAACTTACCTTTTTGCGGATAGAAGCCCATTGGGTAGAGGGTAGACTTTCAAGCTTCCTACTCCATGCATGCATCTCATCGAGAAAGTGGTTGTGGAGAAATGCACCGCCGGTGTCCGATTGTTTGGAGGTAATTTGAGCTAGCAGACGACTCAGGTCGATAAAGTCTTTGCTCAACTGGGAGAGCTGAGGTTGAATGCCTGTTAGGCTTGCATAGCATCCCCGAATTACATTCAAGCACCTGTAGGGGCAAGGTGAACCGATGAGGTTGATGACCTGAGGCACTTCCTGGTTGTAGCTTTGCGCTGAGGTATTTTGGCTTTGACAAAGACGGCAGAAAAAGAGTTGTTCAAAACCAGCAGCGCAGGACTCCGACAGCTTCTGCTGCTTAAATGTTGAAAGGATCTGGTTATAAGGAAAAAGACTTTAAGGCAAGAATTTAAGGTGCGCACAATCTTGGGTGGTGCCAAACATGCAACTCACTTCAATGAAGAACGAGAAATGATCTAAATATTTAACAAGATTATTTTCCAAATCATCTTGAATTTTATAAGCCGAGACATCAACTGCATCCAGCTTTACAATTTCCAGTAAATTTAAAATTTCTGCATCATTGCTCAGGCAATATTGTAGTTCTGGATTAAGCTTAGTTAGGCGAGTTGCCGAAATGAGTTTCAGCTCTAGCAATACGTTCCTATAATTTGCGTACTTTAAAAATAAATACTTGCTTACTTCATTGAAGCCTGAAAGAAATTCTTTCGTTCGGGCATACTTATCATTGAGAGAATTGAAGAGTATAGTTTTGAAACTGAAGTAGCTATCTGGTGAGGTGGAAGTTGACTCTGGATACCGCTTGTGAATAGGTCACTTAAATATATTTCAAGAGATTGAATAAAGGGTTCTGGAAAAAGGGCAGATTATCAATTAAACTGTTAGACATACTTATAAAAACAGGAAAAAATGAATCAAGCTGGCTTCTTATATATCCAATCTTTGACACGGCGCTTATATCATCTGCGAATTTATAAGCCAGGTAGATATTTTCCGCATCAACATTGCAACAGTTTTCCACCGAAGCATGACAGTGCTGCAACGAAGAAGCTTAAAATGATGTAAGACCAACTGCACTAAATGTACCTGAGTTCAGTGTAATTAAATCATCATCCTCAAATCTTTGTTGCTGCTTAGCATTACCAAATAGGTATAATCTTAAAGCATGATATATCATATGTGGGTTTTTGCAACAGAGTTGTGGTTTGGTAACTACAAGAATGATGAAAGCATATGCTATACAATGGAATGTTCGCATAGTGAAGGCAAATATGATTTATTCTATTTCCGCGCATTTCAGGCACATTTTCGTGTTCAACCACGCGATGAGGTCATCAATGTTGGACTGGAAAACTTAAATGAATCAAACACGATCATATCTCAAATGATGAGCAAAAAAATAATCATCATGCTAGCGATCTTTTTTACTATTATAAATTGCAAATCTATTTACAACGTTTATGGCATTAGAAAGATATTTTATTTACAGTTACGAGGGTTTTATTTCAAAGTAGGTCAAAAATGCAAAATTGTACTGCTTGGAAGACTTGAACAAAACCATGGTATTTATTCAAAACACTTTGGATGATCGCGTGATTTTGTTGGCAGTTGTTCGTAGTCTTCTTGAACCGTCTAACTCATTTTGTACATTCCCTTTTCAAATCAGCGCTACATCTAGCTATGCTGTAGAATAGGGCTCACAGGTCCTCCTTTCCCTATTCCTTGTACTCTCAGAACAACCGGATTGGTTTGATTTCGATATATTTATTGAGGAAAGCGAATAAGGGAAGCTAGTACAGTGTTAAGGGGATAAGGGTCCGTAACCGCTCTCAGGCTTGCAGGACATCGACCCTGTCACGAAGTTTGATTTGCGACCCCGCCTTATCTTTCAAAGGAACATTAAAACAATATAAGTATTATAATACAGTATATATCTGGTAAAGCCACTTGCTAAGTGCCATACAATATGTGATTGCACACATGAAGCCCAGAGTGAACCATTCTACGGGTGCACTTTTGTTTACACAATTATTGGGAATAACGTCCTGCTGCATTGAATGCTAAACACACTATAGACAAGTGGGAGTCTTAGATGCTTTGAAAATTCGCTTCATCTAAAAGAATGTATGCAATGTATCGCACCTCATCTTAAGAATCTTTTTAGCGTGTTTTTAAAAATAGCACCTTTTTTACTGCAGTTTGAGGCTGCAAAGTGAATGATTCTTTTATATGAGTTTATCGTAGGCATTTAATGTCAGGAAGGTAGGTCATTACCCCTTATTTCATTGGCTGGGATCGAGATTTGATTTCCCGTTGTAATCATTTTAGCTGCAGCCGTGTTTGAGGGTTTTTTTCATTCCATTGATCTGCATAGGATCTTTTTGACAGCTAGCTTGACGTAGTTTAAGTTATAATTAGGATTCCTGTTGATTTTCGACTTCTCTATGTGCATAGTTGTGTTTTTTCTTCCTACTTTTATTTCTGCAGTCCATTCTTCTCCAGTTATGCCTTCTCGTAGTTAGTTTAAAAGTGCTAATTTGTGTAATTGGTGGATGTTTCTTTTGCCCTAAACGGTTTTGATGGCCTAATTAACGTTCCCGCAAATTACTTCCATTTCAGCTACTATGCCGAAGGCAGCTCCTAAGCGGGTATACAAAATCGCTAAGGCAATAAAAGAGGGATTCGAAATTTCAGATCCGCATTCAAATACATGGATTGTCGGTGAGGCAATCGCACAAGGTGGCTTCGGATCCCTTTATGTTGGTACGCTTGCACATTTGATGAATCTCCCCTGCAAACTCTGACTCTTGATTTCAAGGAGACACTGTCACACGGTTTTCCACGAGTAGTTTGTTTTACTAATTTCTAGCACGTTTGGATTTAAGGGACAAATTTTGCTCGTGTTTTTTACAAGTAATCGGGTTTGGAAGCTGCTTTTATTATTATTAGTGTGATACCACAACTCATTACCAATTATTGGTTTATAATGGTTGTCTTTCCCCATGTGCAGCCTCTTCCAAAAAGAACCCCAGAGCAAAGAGCTATGTTCTCAAAATTGTGAGTCCGTTTTCTTGTCTCACCCTTTGTTCGTCCCAGGAACCGCAGGAAAATGGACCACTATTTACTGAGACCCACTTCTACACCCGTGTATGCAAGCAGGAGCTGCGTAAGTTGACCATGGGACTTTTGCTTACAACCCATGTTTGCCATTATTCTTTTCTAGTGGACGAATGGAAAGCAGAGCATGGCCTCACTTTCCTGGGTATTCCGCGTTTCATTTCCAAGGGCCTATTCGTGTCACCAAATCATCAGACTTGTCGCTTCCTCGTCATGGATCGTTTTCATGACTCTCTTGAAGACTGCCTCACACGACACGAGTTCACTCCGCCTGGCATTCCCCCTATCGCCATTCAGACGGTATGTGTGTAATCATAATGCCTACTGTCATAGTTTTTCTGGTTTGATATATAGAGATTACACCTGTCCCCATTCTCCCTTGGGCGCAATGCTTACCTTGTCAGTCCATCCCCCGAATTTCCATGATTACTTGGTAACGCTAAGTTGATTTGACTAGTTCCGGATGCAGAGTTCGTTCAAATAACTCCCTGTACTATTGTCGAAATGAGTAGATGGTTGTGTAGCAATTTAACCTTAAGTTTAGTTATCTCGTTGCTTTGACGTAGTGGAAGCATGACCGTTTAGCTATTTTCGGATTCAATGGCTTCGTACCTCCTTATTACGAATGCAGGCTTGTGCCATGGCTACGCAGTCGTGTCTACTTACATATTTGTACGCGGTTCATGAAGTCCTAACCATAATCCGTTTCATGAAACCTACCACTCAGTGGAGGTTCAATGAGTTAATATTCTCTGAGTTGGTCTACCGTTTAATTAATGTGCAAATGTATATTGAAGGCTTCTAAGTCAGAAGATGTGGGTTTGATTATGTCAAGCATATCACCCCTAAAATGCCTGGAGCCACAGGTAGTACTGACATTTTGTGTTCCAAAAAGATCCCTCATCATACCCATATGGCGCCGAGACTTCTTTGCAGACGAGACGTAATACTCAGGCAAAATATGTATTTCCAAAACGGAGAAGGGCCTAGGGCCACTGGTATGGCCCAAGGGCCAGGGCGCCTGGCAAAAGTACAATGGTGATGGTTCATTTTGAAAACCGAGAGTTAGAGTAACGATTAAAGTGTTACACAGCCCCTCTCCCCTTTTGAGTGTCGTCTCTGGCGCTCGCCTTGGTCGACATCCCTTGTCGGCCATCAAAAAGTAGCCAGTGTTGTAGAGAAACATCCATGAGCCAGCCACGCCAGCCATCGAATTCCCATGCAACTGAGACGATACTCGGGCGCAACGTACTGACCCCTCTTTGCAGTTCCATCGAATGCAAAGCTTCGTCTTGTGCGGTAAATGCATTGGGGAACGCAGAAATGTGGTGGCCATTACGCGTGTCTGTAGCCAGTCGTAGGAATACTGACCTAAAAGCCGAGTCACATATCAAAGGACGGGATCTAGTACAGTTTCATGGGGTCAGGATTTCACGTCTGTTCCTCCCTCCCACTTTTTCTTGCTTCAGTGCTGTGTTCTACCCAACCAGTAAAGTGGTGGAGGTGTCGCCACTTCACATAATTGACATCTTCATACGGGAATGGTAAACTGCTCCGTGATTAACCTCCCTAGATGATTCGCTTTAGTTGTTGATAACTTTCCTGCAAATCACGATAGTGGGGTAGTTGCCGAATCGTAGGCGTCTTTATCAACCCTCCTGTTCGGGGTGGTCACAGATTCCCCTCTCCGCAGCGTATGCACTTCTTCCGCCCTGTGAAGGTTTATCACCTAGCTGTAGAAGAGAGGACAGTTCTCCTCTAAGGTAGGGCTTGCTTTCTGCTGCCACCTTTCTGAAGATAAAAAGGACATAATACTGAGGTAGAATGCGTATACTCGACTTAGAGAAGGGCTTGGGGTTACCGGCATGACCGCCCGACGGACGGGCAATGGCGGAGCCTCCAAGCGGTCCCCCCACCAAAGCCGAGAAGTAAACAAGCAATTAAAGTATTACATATAAGTGCATAGACTTCGTTTTGCCTTGTCTTGATTCCGACTCCTGCCCAGCACATTGTTTTGGCGGTTCTTTTTCCTTTTAGCTTGATGCCCTGGAGTACATTCACTCAAAAGACTACGTTCATGCTGACATAAAGGCCTCCAATCTCCTTCGCGGTGATGCAGGCATGGTGAGTCGAGCTGAGCAATCCTTCTTGATCGCTTAATTGTGATCCGAGGGCGTTAAATTAATGGTAGATGTGGTTATTATCGACAAAATGACGCCACCGTGGTTGACGTAGAAAGGTCAAAACAGGAAAGCAATTTTAACTTCGTATGGCTGGGTGGAAAAAATTAGCGTTGGGTACGCATTAAGCGAGAGAAGGGGAACAGCATCTTTGTGTTGGAAGCATTCGGAGGAGCGTTTTCGCATTCCTTGCCTACCGAATCTGCTCACCTTGCCACTGGGGTCACCGTAGTCGGATGAGATGCATCGCCAAGTCTGTTGTTATTGTTTTCTTGCTAGTAGACCGGATCAATCGGTAAGTCGCAGATGTCACTGCAAGCTGAGAGAAATGGAATGACGTGGATGCAATGTTTGTGGGGTTTTTGAATAGTACCCCAGCGCCGGAATCCTCGCTGAATGTGAGAAAATCTAAACGAAGATTTACTATCGGCCGCAAAGGATGCTTTTAACATCCTCATGACCAATAGGCGTCATATTTCCAGCGCATTCCGATATTTGTGACCTAAATGTTCAATTCACTCTGGAGTGGTTGTTGCATTCCCGGATTTTTGAGCCGTCCGTCAGGTAGTAGATTTTGGATAGATGGGCCTAATTTAACCGAGAAATTCACTCTTTCAGTTCTACTTAGCCGACTTTGGTCTGGTGTCGCAGTACCGTGTCAATGGTGGTGGTCACAGAGCAGAGAAGGCCTCGCTTAAGCTACGCGACAACGGCACCCTCGAATTTTGCTCGCGAGATGCTCATGCCGGTGGGTTGGAGTTCCTTGTTTCATGCCCTGTCTTTGCTTGTGCCATCGTTTCTACACCTGAATGGCTATTAAATTCACGTGTGCTGGTGGGAATTAAGCTAACTTGCGTTACCACCCAACTGTTGCGTGTCCCCTGTATTGTAGGCTTGCCACCTTCGCGACGAAGTGATCTAGAAATCCTCCTTTTCAATCTCTTCCACTGGTTGTATCGCGCCCGTCCCAACGCGTCACAGAGTTCTTGTGCTGGCCTGCCCTGGGAAGCTTTCATTGGCGGTGAGCCATCGGCTTCTCTGACCATCTTATTCATTCACATCCGCTCTCCCGCAAGGCTTTTGACTTGCTCCAAATCCCGGCTTATTCAACCATTGTGTCACAGTTGCCTGTCCGTATAAGTTGCAAGATTGGGGCGTAGTGGGTTTATTCCTTGCTCACTTGGCCGACCAACCAGCAGTCTTCTACTTTCCCTCCCTCCCCCCGTTTCGGTCAACTCGAGCTTTTGCCTTACAGATGAAGTAGAAATAAGGTGAGAGGCTGATTTGACTCCCAATTTCGGCTCTCTCCCATCTCTATTTCCCCTCTCAGGTGTCGCAATGCGCACCAGTGTGCCGACAGCGGTGCGGGAGCGGGTGGTGCAATCGAAGATGGAGGCCATGGACCCCGCGCACACCTCCGTTCTCCTCGATGCCACCGGTCTCGGCTACCAACCCGGTCTGTTTTCTCCCCTTTTGCTACTACTTATTCTGCCCCTGCTGTTGTCAGGTTATGGTGTGCCCGATGACTCAGCGGGAATGCAAATTGGTAGCCACTCCTCATTTCACGTCTTTTTCCCCTTTCTGTCGCCAAATCAGAGTTTCCTTGTCTACTTCAATACTGATTGCATGTCCACCATCGATGTGATTATTTAATGGCTGCGGTTTTTGGTCCAAGTTGATAAGAGTGCCTCCTTTTGAGTGTATGTGTATGTGGTTGTTAACACCTATACCCCCTTTATCGCCTCATCCAGCTCTTGAGGCCCTGATCCATACAGTGGGCGAACTGGGCTACGCGGAGACGCCGAACTACGAGCGTTGCAGGGATCTGCTGAAAGCGTTAACAAAGAGTCTCACTGCTGACGCCACTACCGCCGATTCTGGAACCCTGAACAGGCGCAAACACGTCCTTGCCGAGGTGAACAGTAGGGAGACGCACGATACACATTCCAGAAAGGTAATACTGCCGCTTGCCTCTTTCTTTTGATCAGATTTCTAGCGGTAAAAAGTGGCTATCTCTTGATGCAAGATAAGCAATCTGATTTGGTTTATTTCCACGCCTTTATTTTGGACAAATATCTCCTTTTAAAATGAAAAGCTTCCTTCCTCTGGATGTTTTCTAATCGCACATAAGAATGGATGCCTGTGCTCTTTGGCGGGTTGACTAAAATATCAGGGTCTTACGAGGTCTAGCACCAATGAATGGTACTGGTTGAAAGCTGGTACTAGGTTGTCCTCCTTCTGCACTCTCACTTCCAGGTCAGAGTGCCTTTAATAAGTAATTCAGTGCTTACTTTTGACATCGCAATTTTCTAGAGGGAGAACTGTGACCAATCACTTAACAGAAAGGGAAGTGGTATAGTGAACTTCCACGGCGTACCACATCGGTTTTAGGCTAGATTTGCGGTGTTGCTTATCGAGGATTTTGTCGGGATTCCTAAATGTCGCTTTCTTCCTTCCTCAGAGGTAAAAACACCAGTATCCAGCAGGTGGCCACTTTGAGATACTAAGAAGGCTTTTTCTCACCCTCTATTGACTACCGTATAAGATGCGGTGGTGTTAAACGTGCCTTTTGTTTACAAGGATCCCGCCTAGTCCTCTCCATGCCTTTCATCACCTTGCAGGCACCAGACAAGTCGGAGAGTGTAGTGGAAAAGCCAAGCCGAAGAAAGCCCACCGTCAAACAGCCTCAGGCACGGAATACCGTGGAGGTATGCGGCGTTTCACAGTAAGTATTCACTCTAGTCCGTATACTGCCTTAGAGAAAAAAGACACTCCATTTTTTTTTGCTCGGCTCACTTGCCATTATTGTGTTTTAGCTCAAAAGATGACGAGGAAGAGGATGAGGGGTTAATAGTACCATCCTCGAACACCACCCCCGCTATTGGCGCTCGCGTCCGTCCGCCGGCACGGCGCAGTGCCCGTACGAGACGCGCGATGAACAGTGTCTTTGAGCCCAGTGACGAAAGCGGCGACGACAATGATGACAATGAGGAGGATTTCATTCCCACTCCCAAACGGGCCCAGCATCAACAGAAGCAGCAGCGGACACGCAGCCGACTGGTGGCACCTGGAGTAGCGACGCAGACGTCGCCGCGACTGTTACGACAGCTGGAGCGTGAAGAGCGGAGACGAAACTTCTTTTGAATCTTCGCTCCTGCCTGCAGACAGAGCCCAGTGGCACCGTTTGTTTGTAAACCTTGTGTAAAAGTTCTCTATGTATGAATGCATCCGTGTTCGGGAGTAGCAGGCAAGTGGGGACTTTCCGATTCTTGATAGAATCTCGCCTGGATGCATCTTGAAGATGTCTCACCGTCGAGGTTATCAGAGAACTGGTGGGGTTTTTTCGCCCAGAACAAAGCAAACAAAGTCGGAAATTACATTGCTAGCAGTGGGGTTCTTGCTTCAACAGATCATTTGCAATTCAGGTACGACTAGTGAGCTTTCGGTACGCCGAATCTGTGTCGTAAGGGGTTCATATCTGGTAAAAGGTATTAACGCGTGTCGAGTATTCAGCGCCTGGAGGTAGAATGAGGTAAGGCATAGCAAGATAATGATGGAAGCACAGAGGAAATAATGAGGAATTTGGATCCCCTGTTAGATAAGGCGGAATTGGTATATGCGGTAAGGCGACGCCTGCATCCGGATGGTTCATTCCACCAGTCGATCGACCAGTCGGTAGATGCCTGGGGTACAGGAAAAGTTCTCTTACCCAGCTTAGTGGCATTCTTCGGTAGCTAGTTTCCGAACATTCCAGGGCTGCTCCTTTTGCTCTCTCCTCCTGAATGGTTGAGTATCACCTAGGCTCCACTTTCAGTGCCCAAACAACCATAAATGAGCGCGGCCAAGGTGGCACAGAAGTCTGCTGGTCAGCTGTTGGCCTCGTGCACTTGCTCTGAAGTCCATTACTAGTAAGGTCAAGATCTCGAGCGAATTAAGGTCACATCAATTTAGAAATCCCAGCCCGTAGCACGTGGTGGATCTACTTGCAAGAGCTGTCTACTCCGTCTACAACAATTTTGGATGAAGCTAAAGTAGTTTGCCGAATTGTCACCAAATTTGGACAGTCGACAACTGGAGAACTTTATGGTGGACATCACAGATACCTTGAGATTTGGCTGGGGGGATGCAGGGTGCGAGTTCTCTTGGCGAGACCTCACGAAGAGGGCTGAAAATCACTAGGGGCAGTGAATTGACGTGATTTCGGACGTCATGGTTGGAAGTAACAATGACTCAGACGAGTGGCAAAGTGGCTGTAGCATAACTTGATCCGAATATTTTGCAGGTTCCCTAGGTGCCTCTTCAAGCCTGTTAGCTTCCGCAAAGCAGAACTCCCATCATCCGACAGGCAGGATATCCTCGACTTCAAAGGCGCTGCAATAGCGTAGTGCACTTCAATCGGGAGCATTGAATCAGTCAGGCGCGGAAGGACCTTCATGTCTTTCTTCAACATTGTCTTCGCGGTGCAAAGGTTTTCCAGCTCGAACCCGCATTCCAAACTCCAGTTTACTTACGGGCAGCGCCAAGGGATGAAATTGCCTCCCCATTTTCGTCAATATGTCACTGACACACACTTCCATTGCAGAGATGGCAGCTCCCACCTATTAACAAAGCCTTGGGAACTCCTCTTCCACCATATTTATCAAGTTATATCCATCGTACTGAAGGATGAAACATGACACTCCAAAATCAGGTGTCAGTGAAATTTGAACCACATTCCAAATGTCAATCTGCTGAAGGCGAACATCAAAACGTGATTCAGATACTAAAAAGTAAATTGCGACCAATGATTGGATGACCTCATCCGCAGTCGCCTTGTCACTTGCCTGCGCCAGTAATTGGATGAAACAAGTTTACGCCTCACGGGCTGTGTGAACCGGAAATGATGGAGACCAAAAATTTCGGAGCTTTGGTGATGTGATGCAGGTGTTTTGCGCTCTTGGCCGACAGTTTACATATAGGTGTGGATGACTAATATGCGGGTAGCTAGCGTCTATGCTATGACTGCACTTCAATCGTCTGGCCATACGTGAGTCAGCCGTAGTCTAGGATGCGGACTGAGAGACCTGAAGCCACGTCCGACGCACACGTTTGGTGACTTGTCGAGCACCACAGTGCTCTGCGTCTAGGGCGTTGTACCGAGGAAAGAAATCTCGATGAATAATAGCACTGTGGAGAAATCTACAGCACACCCCAACTGTCTGATACCGCATCCAACACGGACGGACGAGTGGGTATCCGCCTTCGCAGCAGAAGATTGTATTCAGGGAGGGAGTAAGGGAAGGGCTCATTGTCGGCAGTGACCCTATCCTTCGCACCGTTGCAGTTGACGATAAAATACTGGTCATGCTGTTCCGACACTCTATGACCCATCGTAGGCTGGACGTGAGAGTGGTCGCATGGAATCAAATGGAGAATTCAGGTCGGCGTGGATTTCTGAGATCTGATTCGGCGTACGAGAAGAGGCGAGGTTCAGATGGCAGATGTGGTATTTGAGGCACGATGCGTACAAAGTGCAATCAACTTCACTAGTGGTGGAAAATTCATTGAGCATTTTATCAGGGAGAAGTGTAGTATCAAACACCAGTTCGGATGGGCAATAGTAAATATTCCTCCTTCATTGTAGAGCGAATCCCAATCAAGGCAATAAGGAGCAACTGAATCCGATTGCATCCAAGGAGACGTTGTAGACCTCGGAATAATTCAAGCGTGAATTGGGGGCCGAGGTCAGTGATGACTACAACGGGTACTGAAAAGGGAAAATCCACGACTTAATTGATGTTCAAGCCAGTGTCACTGAAGATGTATCCTCCGTGGGGGTTGCCTGAGGCCATCGTGTAAAACGTCCAATACATGGTTAAATCCATCGGGAGAATGCGGGTCTACAAATCCACATGTGTGTTCAGAATGTAAATCTACTGGAAGAAGATACATAACTTTGGTCTCTGTCGGACATCTCTGCGCATCAGGCCACTGTCGAATAGACCGTAATGAGTTTCGCTGTGGCACCAATGCTGGAGTGAGACAGTGTCCGAAGATGTGGGGACGTAAGGCATCTCTGGAAAAGGAGACTAAGAGAAGTTGAAAGTTGTTCAGTTAGGGATCAAAACGGTAGACCGGGAGCACTGTGCCCTAAGTGGCGCAGTGTCCAACACAGAGCAGTGAATCTGCAAAGACGAATGGTCCCCGTCTACCTTTGATTTTTATCCTCAGCGCCCTTAGTGGTTGTTTTTCGGAGCTGACCATCACAACAGGAGTATGCCATGTAGAAGATTTCCCAATCCGGGATTTCGATGAAACTCAACCGTTGCATTTTTCGTTGAATTGGGCCTTGTAGCGGGACCGCATTACTTGGAAATCACTTATCCTAGAGGTGGCAGCCTAAAATAAGAACTATTTAATAAGGATCAGTTCAAGGGAGGGCCCTGCAGTTTCACCCCACTTTCCTTCCGTCTTTAAATTTTGCTCCGACATGAAAGGCGTGAACTCAGATAATTTATTGATTGGTGAAGGAGTAGTGCAGAAAATTATTTCTATGGACGTTCTGACACCTTCCAACGTTGACGTGGAGCTTAAGATTGAAGTGGTTGTCAAAATCCAACGTCGATCTATCATTGCTTCCCCGAAGCAGCATCCACAACAAGTCAGACAAATGAAATCGCAATTCCACCGTCAAGGCCCGTAAGCACCATGAGAGCGCATAGATTCACGTTACGATTTGGAAGATCAAATCGAATTACTTGTTTGTGCTGAAGTCCACTTCTGTGCTCGTCCAACTGAAGTGGGAGTTACAAGGATGTCAACAAACTTGTTTCGCAATGCTGCTATAGGAAGGGAGATATTGGAGATCCCCTTGAAGGTTGTCCGGAATAAATCCTTGCGTATCACCCGTTTTCACAAATCAATGAACGATTGCGATGAAATTTTGGCTCCGGTGAAACCCAGAAACGAGGTTGCATTCGACCACCCGTGTCCTAGTTTAAGCATTAGCAATCACGAGACCCACCATCAGCACTTTTAAGAACTGCAACGACAACCACCACCAACATGCGAGGAGACTGGAGCAGTTACTGCTTCTGATAATCAACTTTACATTCGGCAAGCCGCCACGTGGATACGGTAACGCTAGTTGCACAAAACCGACGAAATATGAGCACTCCGACGTGGGAATCTGCTGCTGGAAGTTACGCTCAACCACGTCGCACGACTAACCTGTAACACCGACAAAAGGACACGAGGAGCCAGAGGACTGCAGCTCACCAGGACATTTAGGACTAATTGAAAGGCAACTCCCAATTGTTTCACCCAACTGAAGCACGACATCAGACTACAAAGGATAAATGGGTGCCTCAACGATCCTCAACCAACGTGTGAGAAAAAGATCCTACCCGCAGTCTGCTGCCCAACGAGACCTTCCGTCGGTACCCCAAGCTCTGCTGCCACAGTTGCACTGCTAGGGACATTTCAAAATCGCCGATCTGCCTAAAAATCGTGATGAGCAGCACACAATAACCCATACGCTCAACAGCCCGACTGTTAAAAGCACCAATTTCACAGAACCCTCGACCGCAGACCTGCGTTGGATCCCCAGGCCAGTGAGATAAGACACCAAGGTCCTAAGAATGACACCCGAGAGTGGGAAACCGAAATCCACCCCCACATCTCCGATGACTTTGGTAGACCCTGACGCCGCGCAAAAACATTTGCACCATACCCCACAGATCTACGACTACAATGGGGAAGCGTTAAAACGCGCAACTCTCACAACAGACAGTCTGGGCTGCCCGCTGGGTTAACCGCAGTACCCATGAAGTTAAACTGACGTCCACAGGGTAGATCCCTCGTCGAAAAAAAAAACCAGAAAGCAATGAGGGATCAGCGAGGCGGCCAAGCGCCACCACCAATCGGGAGCGTTAGAGTAAAACTGGCGTACAGCCAGCAACTCACCCATTTGAACGTCATTACCCGCCAGTAGACTATCGGAACACGTAAGCGACTCCAGTGATTCTGAGCCGACTCGCCCAACAGTGAACCAATCCGAACGCAAGCGACCCGCCAACTCACGTGCAGGGACGGTAGCGGTGGTTGGGACAACCCCACTAGCGGGCCACCGCGGCCAAGTTAAGGCCACAGTCATCAGGAAACGACCCCAAAGCAGGCCGGGGCAGGCTTAACGACCTGATCTCTCGCCATTTATGCGTGAAACATCCCGCCAGCGGACAAGCGCCAATCCCAGCCTCGACGACCACGCACCAGACTTGTCTGCTCAATGCATGGCTTAAAAATCAACCGTCAGTAAAACGTCCCCTCCTAGTTATAACACAAAACTGGGAACAAGCCTCAGTAGGAGCACCTGCCACCCAAAACGCATTTCTAAGTACCCACAACCTCAGGCACAAGCAGCATGTCTTGAGAGGAAGGGCATTTATTTCGAGTTATGAATGCATGGGGCATAAAACGAAAGAATAGGAAAAAAACGCCACGATCACGTAAACGCCTAAGTCAATCACAACGATCATCGAGTTAATGCCGAGACAACGCCGAGCCCCGTCCTTTGGTACAGGCGAAATGACGAACGGTACTAGTAATGAACTACAAAGCGTGAGGAAAAATCGCTGCGCATTACTCCACACAAACGAAGTCCACTGACAAAATAGCAAGCCATTGTCTCATCGATTAAAAGTTAGGCAATCACTTCCTAAGTATGTTCACGAGATAAATAATGATCACGAGGTTGATCAGTCCACTCGACTTGCATGAGAAATCTGCAAGGACAAACGAAACGAATCAAGGGTGAAAGGCGGTAGTGTAACCGCGGATTATTTTATTGTGCACAAAAGGAACGCGCAACCCAACGGTCGAAGGTGAGAAGTAAAATGAGATGAGCAGAAGTCAGTGACGTTCAAATTCTCAACGGGCGCACGCACGCGCACAGTCACGACATTCACTTAACGACGAAGCATATACAAGTGCGTGCAGGACTGCATTTGGTTGCCACTGCTCCAGCTGAAATATCAAACGAAATGACGTATTTTACAAAAATGGCAAAATACCCGTCTCCTCAGCGAGCCTACGAAAGGCGGTCAGCAAGTAACTACTAAAATGCCTACACCTAATCCGACTTCTCCGAAATCAACTGGTGCCACACTCTGCATTCGATGCATGCATGAGTAATCGGACCACAGGATCGTTACGTCCGATTATGACGGCATAAACGAAACATTGATGAATATCAACCTGTTCAACTGCATGTGTCCCGACAGCACGTCTTGATTCAACCCATAAGGAAAAAAAGGTCCCCGAGTTCGCACTTAATCTCACCTTTAATTTCGCCCATAACCATACTGCGGCCCAGTCCGTGGTGGTGAACGATTCCCGCGACTTCCATAGTATCCATAGTCGTATGACGACGAACTGTAGTTCCCGCCACGATCGCTCTCGTGATAATCGCGAGAACTGTGAGGGAATGAAATAGTATAAGGAAGGAAATATGGTCACCTACGGATAGTCATAGCCCGAAGGAGCTCCGTAACTGCCGTAGTTATCGTAGTAATCACCAGACCTTGGAGCAGGTGGTGGTGGAGGCCCGCCAGACGGTTGACCATGATCACGGTACCGACCGTAGTCGCTATAGTTGCTTCCGTAGTTGTCAAAACGACTACGAGGCGGGGATGGCTTTCTTGGAAGGTCTCGAGGAGGTGGGACAGGCTCAGGGGCAGGACCCTGATAACCGCTACCATAAGGACCATCTCTAGAGCCAGAACGCAGGTTTCTATCGTAATCACGACCAGTATAACGCCCCTGAGGACCGCTGCTATAGCTATCATAACTCCTAGAGGGACCCCGTGGAGGATAAGGGCCGTAGCCATCGCCTCCCCACCCCGGCGGACCATCGTACCGACTATCGCGCATTGGCGGATAGCCACTGGGGCCACCCACTCCGCGAGGGCTTTCGCGCCCGAATGGACCTCTGGGAGGCCCGTTGAAACGATCATCTCGAAAATCGCGACGAGGACCACGGGTATTGAAACGACGCCGCATAGGACCGCCGCCAGTCCCCTTACCATGACTTAACTCGACGTTAATTTTGGCGCCATCGAATTCGGAGTTGTGAAGCTTAGAAATAGCCGCTTCGGCGTCTGCTTGACTCTCCATATGCTAAGACGTTAGAGAGAACGGATAAGGCCATACCACAAATGCATAATTATTCACGATGTCACATTCAGTAACCTTCCCATAGAGCTCAAAACGCTTCCTCAAATCTTGAGATTTGGAGCTCGGATTGAGATTACCCACAAAGATCTTAACCATCGTTACCTGCAACTGAAACTGGACGAGTGTAAACACAGGGTCTCGTCCGTTAAAACAAAGCCCGCAATAATACTAAAGTTCTTTTACTTTAGTTGAGTAGGATTTTGTTAAACTAGTGCTCCAGACCTTACAATAAAAATTTTTCGTACTTCTTCTAGCAATTTTTACTTGTGGCTTTTTAATACCACAATATTCAAAGTCGACCATATCAAAATTTCATTTACTTATTTAACAAAAGATAGCTGAGTAGTATTTTTATTATTAAACTGATTTTTTAGTTATTTATTCCAATCTTACATTCGGTACGGCTTAACTAAGTCAAATGCGGTGTTTAGGATTTTTGTTGTTTATTCCATCTGCCCCCCCAATGGAAGTTCTTTTATCAAGAAGACTGATTTGCTGAGGATATAGTAGACTGTTGGACAAGAGAATATACTGGTGGTGAAAGTTTTATGGAGCATCGAGACCTATATCCCCTTTATGGACTAGCGACGCTGCCGCGGTCGCGAAGTTTGTCCGAAGTGTAATACGATAGTGGTTTATCCCTCGGTATTGGTGAGGCGCCACTTTTACACATTGAATTAGCCCCCTTGTACCTCGCTGGGTGGGCTAGCCTTTTGGGCCATGCCAATAGCCCAGACACCTCTGCGCTGAATAAATGTTTTGTCCGAGTATTTTGTCTTCTTTCGTTTTCAGGGAGTCCTGGGACGCTACAGAAACAATTGCTTGCTACTTAAAAGGTGTACTCAAAGTATTGTACTTTGTGTAAGGTTTATTCCAACCACAAGGTGCCACTTAATCCCGAGCATAAGAGGAATGCATGAGAAATACCTTGTCAGTTCCTATTTCAAGGACCCCAGATACCATAGAGTTTGGTGTTACTGGTGCCCTTTGGATACCAATCCGCGCTGCAAAGGTTCTATAGAGGAGGTCCAAAGTGGCCCTTTGCCAAAAGTGTGAAATACACAGCCACACCGCAGCAGAATTTTCATACGGTCTCGCGAAATAGCATCTTCTACCTAATTCAAGCATCTTTTCCTTTTTGGAAAACTTGCTTATCAACTGTTATGCTACTGAAGAGAACTACATTTGCCAATGCTAATCACAGGTTGCTGCACTTTTCCTTCGAATAATTTTGCTACTGATGAAATTTTGCCACTAGTAAAGGTAATCCATGCTTCCCAAGTTGCCACTCCGTAATAATGAGCATCTAGTGTACCTTAGAAATGCAGCATTAAAACAGTTCCTTCAACTTATGCTACCTGAGTGGACATTTTTAATACAGTTTGATTACGTTACTCCCAATTTTACCACCATAGTTCCCACATCCCCAAAATGTGAGGTTTTCCTAAGCTTAATCACAGCTTCCGTGTAATAATATAATATTTGCTGCTTCAGAAGACAATATTGCCCGTTCTTTGGTGAAGGTCTACTATCCAAACTTAAAATACCTGCCCACCGATACTGTTGAGGAAATTGGAGCCCCCGACGCAGTTCTGATGCTAAAGGAAACGGCTATCCTCAATACAGAGCGCAGATTAATTTCGCTTACTCTCAAAAAATTAAAGGGAAAATGGGATGCCGGCATCTGAGAGGGTGCTTTAGATTCCGCGGAAATTCAATGCATTTCTCAGCGTCACTTTTAACGCCAAAAAAACGATAATTTTAATCAACGTTTTTTGATGATAGGGAGTGGGGATTATTACCACGCTCTCCCCAATAATGACTAAGGTGTTTCCAATTTGTTCGCAAAAGGCAGCATATGTCCTTGTAGGAGCAGAAAAGAGGAGGAAAAACTTCGCTACGAGGCTGCTCGCGCTTGTGCTACCTCGCCATGCAGCCTGCATCTCCGATACCAGATCGTTACTTTACCAATAGTCGATAATCGATATGCATTTAGCGCGAACTTTGCGACTGCACTCGTACAGTCAGGCGGTAAATGTGTGGGGGCAGGGAGGTAGATTCAAGAGGAGTAAATAAGAATAATTTTGACCGTTCAATGGACGATTTTCCCACCTCATACTTCACTCCAGCCGCGCATGACCTCCTGTTTGCCGTGTGCCGACAGCTGGAGATAAATGGGAAGCAAGATGAGGTCATTGCTGACCTGGGAGCCCGTGAGCCTGGGGATGAGTTGGCTCTCGTGGAGAGCCTTTTCAGCCCACGCACCGAGGAATCGAATAGGGCCAACCATGTGGTGGCTTTCTACAAGACCATTAGGTTTGAGCGCAAGCTCATTAAGATTCGAGTCACTCCGGGCACATACATCCTCCAGGCGAAAGGGCGTTCCGAGATGTCAGAGCATTCTAGCATCGCAACTGTGACCACAGAAACAAGCGCTACTTCAGAAGCCACATCTGGGAATTCTTCAACGTATATAGAGCTGATTGCAAAGGTAAAGGAACCGTTTCCGGACTTGGAAATGGATGAGGGAAATGTTGCGGGGGGAGCTACAAGGAAAGTGGGGAAGAACGCGGAGGAGGGGGAGGAGGAATGGGTTGAACGTGAGGAAGAAATGGAAGAGGAAGACGAGGAGGAAGAGGGAGAGGAGGAGGAAGGGATAGAAGAGAGGCAATACGATGCGTCACAGCACCTAGTAAGATTTCTCCTTACGCTACTTCTACACAAATGCAGTGAAGTCATCGTTTATGACTCATTCACTACCATCCAGAAATTGTTAGTGAGAAGGACCCTTCCTTTTCCACTTCCGTTTACAGATATTCGCTCGGACGTACACTCGGGTGAACCTGCATGCCACCTCCATTCCTCTTACCGACGAGGAGGCCAGGGAGATGGGCGTAGAGCGGTGTGTCTATGCTCTTCGCTGCCACGACCTCGAGACAACGTTTCCTGGTGCAGCGCTGCGTGATGACCTACCACCCATTACCAGCCTCTTCGAGACCGGCGTCATTCTCTTTCCCACTCTTGTCTGCTCCAGTGCTCTTGTTACCAAAGTGAGGCTCCCACCTTCTTTCTGTTTTCATATTAAAATTATTTCTAAACGCTTCGACCCTAAAGTTCTGACATCGGACAGTGTGGCTACATCAATCGTCCAGCTTTTTAATTCGCTTGCCTGGATTCCAGAAATTCGTGAAGATGAGCAATGCTACTAATGTTACTTTTTCGTAATGAAACTGATATAATTTCCTTTAATTCTCCCGGTTCCTACACCGCAGACATTGAAATGGTCTAAGAATGGCTAAAAAAATGTCTTGAAGTTAACGATGAAGCTAATTTGACCCTTCCCTTACCTCAACGTTAGCACAATGAGTCAATACGTACTTCTAAAAACAAAGAAAGTTCATCATACTTCTTTTTCGACTGCTCCTGTCAGATCTATCAGCCTCTACTGGCCTACTTGTCGCACAGAAACGCTAGCATGGGCCTTGACTTGGTGGACGACTCGAGCATCGATGACAACGCCTCTGATCCAACGCGGACAGCAGCGGAGCGTCTACTCTCAGGGGCTGCCAATGTCGGCACAACAGAAATCTCGGCGGGTGAGGTGGAAAAAGCGGCACAGGCGGCAACTGGAGAGGTTCAACGTCTACGTGATGAATTTGCGGTGAATCTGCACAAATTTCAGAGCGTTCTGGTTGAGACTGAGTCCGCTCTACATGGAGTCTTTCAGCTACCTCAGCCTGATTTCCCACTACCAACGATGCAACATTGTCTCGGTGGGCTACCACCCGAGGTCTTTGAGCCTTTTAGAAGTCTGGTCGGCAGATGGAGTAAGCTGCCAGTTTTCACCTATAGCCCCTTAATAAAGGGGGAAATCCGTGAGAGACTGACCTAGTTCCTCCAATCAGAGGCTAAAAATTGGTAGAGTGTTCATCGTCTAGACTTTATATATACTTGCAATCGAGCCGCGAGGGTAAACGCAATGGATAGGATGCAATGATACGATTTATAATTACTTGCCTCTCCTTTTTTGGACATCTACTTATAAATCCCTTGAAATTACATCTGCTTCTTAACGTGATTCTGTTATAGATTTCGAATTTGTACATATTTTACTCCTTCACCTTCAGTGTTGCCATTTTTGAGTGAATCACACTAAAGCGCTGACAGTCAACCCTTTTTTTCCACCCACGTGACGCAGATGCAATCATCGACAAGACAATCAACGACCTAAACAAGCCACGCTCAGTGACGGTGGGGCCTTTGGAGGAGGTAGAATACTGGCGGTATCGCTGCAAGACCCTTACCACAGTGAATGAGGCGCTGCGCAGCAAAGAAGTAGTGAAGGTGGTGGAGTGTTGGAACGCCCTCGCCAACCTCGATGCCACACACTTCGATCGCGTCACTGAGATCCGTATGCTGATGGCGGAAGCCAAGGATAATGCGAGGTGAAGTCCATACAACAGCCCATCTACTTACATCTGCTCATTTCTTTCTATTTGTTAATTATCATTTTCGTTGTTGACTGGCGGTTTTTACTGAAGGCTTTCAACCACAAATCACTGTGTAGGAACTTCATTTGGATGCAAGAGGAAGGAAACAAGTGCTCGCGAGTTCTGTGGATCGGCAGCATCTAGAGAGGGGCAATGTCCTTCACATGTACACTCTAGATACGTTTAAACCACTTTAGCAACCACTTCTTTTTAAAGTATCCATATTTGCTTTTCTGCAAATGTCTGAAGGTTCCTCCTCCTGGTCGAACGTCACTTCAAGAACGTGCAGTTCGCTCATGGTTTTAACATGGTGACTGACACAATACCTGCAATGCTGCAGTCCCTCCGCCTGATCTGGACCATCTCGAGGGGCTACAACAAGGACGAACGAATGGGTCCCCTGCTGCAGAAGATCGCTTGGGCTCTCTATGATCGCGTCATTCGTGTCATGCACATTCCCACTCTCTTCAGGTGCGAAACTACCATTAATGTTACCAAGCTAATTTAGGAACAACTTTAAGGAATCCCGTATTTACCCCTCTCTTCATCTCCCCACCCATCTCTCCATTTATTCTCCAATCTATTTAGACTATCTACTCATCCATTTGACCGCCAGTCAGTAATCATGTCTACCCGCATATCCATCAATTAGTCAAGCTATCTGACAACCTAAAAGAGAGTTTTATGAAAGGGTAACAGTGATAGCTAAGCTATGCTTAGCACCATCCCTGATACCCTATTTGCAATCATGCATGCTAACATCAAAACCCGTTAATCCAGCCACTCTGTGCAGAGCATCCTTCGCGAGACGGAAGCAGCAATGCGGATGCTCACCATGTTTGAGTCCACTTATATGCAGGAGCGCCAGCGCGTGGAGGCCACGTCACAAGACAATCGGTGGGAGTTTGATCGTAAGCTCCTCTTCGGCCGCATCCACTATGTCACACGCGTGCTGCAAGACATCCTTGATATGGCAAATGTAAGCACTGTCATGCTGTTATTACGGTATTCAATCCGCTCTCCCCTTATCCCTACATCCCTTTTTCGATCTGCAGTGCGCTAAGGAGTTCTACCGCATGTTTGGACCCGAGCTGAAGAATATAACGGGGGAAAGCAAAACTCTGACGGAGGTCCTGCGTTTGGTGGATAATCTATTCAATCCTCTCAAAAATCCGGTAAGTGATCAACCTCAGGGTGTCAAAATAACTTCTGAAAACTCAAGCAAGCGTAGACGTCTGAAAGGAAGTGCAAACGATATGAGTAGAACAGTGTAAAGTTACCTTAAATGTTATAATGCAGAACGTCAGTCAAATTGCAAGCTGTTTACATAGACAACCTCTGCATTTAAGCTTCATTTGCAGTGCTCACCGATGATTCTCCATGTAGTGAGTTGGCATGGTAGAATACTTATTCTTCCCAAAAGAGCGACATGAATCGGCTTCTTGCAATGTTGAAAGAAGCCTAAAACCGACAGAACGCATGCTATATAAATTGGATGCGTAGCTACTATGAATATCCTTCTTTCGCGATGCCGATCCATTCAACTCTCTTCCGCTGCGTGCATAGTAGAATCTGAAGTGCCCTTTCCTACCCCAAAATGAGAAGTTTTGGAACCGTCTGCAAGAGGAATTCGCCGACAAGGTGAGCCTGATTGACGCCAAGGCAAAGAACTTCATTAACGACTACTTCGCTCACATCCGCGGTGCAAACAACGCCTTTAATCTGCTTGAACGCTTCAAGGCGGTGAAGGCTCGTAGCGCCATTAGTTGCCTCTTGAAGGACAAGTATCGCGATGTCCTGCGTAGCTTGAGAGTGGAGGTAATAATCAACATGATTTCTCTTCCTTATTTAAGAAATCTTCTCTAAGTTTAAGCATTTTCGTTTTTGGAAAATGCTTAGGTGCAAAATGATACTCATTGCTCGAAATAGAGTTGGCTGCATATATATTATGTGTAGAAAGAATTCTATCAACTGCAGAGCTCCGAATCATACCCTGAAGGTGTAGTTAGGCATGCCAACGTTGAAGCATAGTCAGTCATTAATGTATAAAAGGTCTAGAAGGCTATTGTTAGATTCCATATCTCCTCCTAGCCCATGTTTTTATTACTACAGTTATCTCGAGTAGAGCGTCGCTTCATGGAAAAGAAGGACGACCCCCAGACCGGCCGTTACATCCCACCAGTATCGGGAGCCATCCGGTGGGCGCGTTTGACTCTAAGTACGGTGAAGTACAGCATTGTGCGTTTCCTGCACTCGCAGCCAGATCTCTTTGAGGAGGAGGGGGACAATGAGGCTGAGGCGGATGTGGAGGCAGAGGAGGAAATGAGCCAGAATCAGGGAGCAGGTGACCAGGCGGAACAGGAGGGAGGTGACGCTAAAGTGGGGAAGAAACGCGGTCGAAGTGTACGGCAGCAGTACATTGAGCTGGCACATAAATTACGGGATTTCGAAATGGACAAATTCAGGGCTTGGGAGAGCGACATTGTGGCCTCATTAAATGCCCGTCTTAGCCAATCCATCCTCTTCAAAAACCCCACTGTGCTGCCTTTCCATAAGGTAAAAAAATTGGATTCCTTAATGTGCAAAATGACATTAATTGTTACCAACTTTTGGCATTGACAGGCAGCAGTGAACATCAAACCGCCACCGACATGGTGGGCAGGAGCTTCACCTCCTGATCTGGAGCTGCCAGCAACATTTTCACCTCGCAGTTCAGCCACCTTCGATAACGGCACTTTTCTGCGTTCCACCATGGATCCTTTCAACCCGGCCTCCGCTACAGGCACCAATGTCGTTGATGTTAGTGAAGACATCGTTAAAAGTTATCCCACCTTCAGTCTTCAAAAGCCCAGCGTATATGAAGAGAATCTCGGATATGGTAAGCTTTTCAACAGCACATTTCAATGCGCTTCTTTTCTAGAGTCAGCTCCTGCTTACGAGGTGAACTTCGATTCCAACATATGGGCAGCGATTGCAGAGGCGGCTCGTTTAGAGATGTTAGGTATGCGTATTCCTGAAATGGCTAGGCTTCTCGGTCTGCGAGTGAGTTGACGATTTAATTAAGACTCTAATTGTTATAATTATTAGTAAACCCTCTTCCTCTCTCTCCCTGTCTTCCCTCCCCCACCCCCATAGCGCCGCTACTTCCAATTCCTCGTGCTGCGACTGCAGGACATTGTGGATCGTTACGAGGCGGTGCGGCGTAATTTATCCCCCATCAAGGCCGCGCTCCTGCAGCTCACTCTTCGGGACTTCATTGCTCACTTTGATCGTGGAGTTAACTATCTAAATTGGGATAGTTTAGCAATTGATGACTTTTTGGAGCTGGCTGAGAAGGTGAGGTACAGAGGGATCAAAACTTCTCAGTGTTTCCCATTTGGCAGAAAATCACTGTGGCTTAATCCTTGGTTTAAAAATGATAAACATTGGAGAATGGGACCGATTAACACCGTGTTATATAAAATAGTCTGTGCATAAATAAAAAAAACGGTAATAGAATTAATTAACTGTAAGGTGTTTGTTTGCACTTTTGGTATTTTTTTCCCCTTCGCTGAATAAGTTAAAATCATTTAAAATTGGAGACAATTTTTCGTCACAGCCTCAAAAATTGTAAAACCAATTCAAACCCAAGCACATTTGAAGCGTTCTCAATCTGTACATCTTTCACTTCTCTTTGCCCCTTTATATCCAGAAAATCCAATCACTGGAGACACAGTTTAAGGAGATAAATAGGTGCTTCGCCAGCCTGCAGCAGGCCTGTTGCAAGATAAAACGCATAAATCTCTTCAAGGAGCAGTCACGTGCAGTGCTAGTCTCTGCCAAGGAGTTTCTTGACTACGCCGAGGCGGCGCGCGAGAATGACATGGAGGAGTTGGCCACAGCTACACAGAACACCCTCGCCAATGCTCTGAGCAAGTTGGAGGAGGCACTGTTCGACACCAGCACTCATCGATGTGAACAAATGGCTTCTGTCTACTTGATGTTTGAGCAGGGATTGTTGGAAGCACTTGTCAATGTGAGTTTGTTCGATTATGTCATTTTCGAAGCTCCTGGCAGTTACGCATCCTTACTGGCTATCCTTCGGTCAGATAACTTGCAGCACCACTCCTAGGATCTTTATGATTCCATTTTCAGATGGTTCTAAGGAACGTCTGGCACTTCGTAGACCGGTTGGGTGGGATGAAACCGGTCTTTCACATTGATGTTCTCCTCACTAACTCCGACATCGTTCTCTATCCAACTACTGGGGACCTCTATAAGTGGATGATACAAACCATTCGAGGATGCACAGATAGGTTAGCCTTCCATATTCTCCCATATTAATTAATTTTAATGATTTTGTACGATTTAACCAATATGGCAACTTTAGATGGCTGTTCTGTGAAGCACCCAGCGCGTATTTCTTCTGTATCTTCTTCCTCTGGTATCCGAGAAAGGTGGGATCTATCCTAAGACAGGGCTGAGGCGATTTTGCATCATAATCTCTAATAATAGACTGTAATGCAACATTACATAGTTTTAATTTTATGATAGCCCAAATTTAATACCGATCGTACTGCAGGATCACAAATTTTGGGACCAAAGTAAGACTCGTCGTACAAGTTTCCACGGCCTTCTATATTAAGAGAATATGATGATTTAAGACCTTACTAGTGTCGTCTTCTCCCGCCATTCCCCTCTCCATCTCTTTCCGCCCCAGTACGCGTTTTTTCGTGCGATGGATGCGCGGAACCTGCCTTCCCTGTCCCTCCACACGAGGTGGTGACGGGGAGCGGGTGGTGAACATTAACTTCTCGCAGGAGCTGGAGCGCTGCCCTCAAGTCTACGAACCCGAGACCGTCTTCAATGAGAGGGTGGTCAAGCTTAACCGAATCGTCATTGATTTTCTGCGGCGCCTTGTGCTCTATACCATGCTCTGGCATCAGGACAAGGTGGGGTGTGCTCTTTGAAGAAGTGTGACGATTTGCTAAGATTGAAACTTCCATGTACCGGCTAGTGTGTTGGATAAGAAGGAAACCAACACTCATTCTTATACACAATTAGAACATCAGACGTCACTGAGAGAAGAAAGCTAGTCTAGACACTTCATAATTTATTTGTCCACTCACTCTTGCATCCTACAGATGAATGTGGTGGAGAAGTGGGTACATAAGAAGCCACGCACGACCCGAGATTTCGAAATCCGCATAATGACGCTGCAGAATTGGGCGGAGAGTCTCGCGCGGATTATTGGGCCACTGCGGGTGGTGCTAGCGGGCGCGTTGGGCCTGCGCATGGGCTCCTTCATGGACAGTGTATACACACACCTCAGCGACTGGCTGCGCATCTACCTGCGCTTTGTGTACGAAACCGCAGAGCAGAAGTATGCCAGTGTCATGAAAATCCTACTAGTGGGTCTTGTTTTTCTCTCCCTCTCTCCTGACCTAAATTGGATACTAAACCATGATGGGATTATGCTTGGAAACATATTTAGAATCAAATGAACAAGAAATAGGAAATATTTTCCGCTGTATGGATTTGAGGTGGAATCAAGCTAGAAGGGTGGACAAATAAATGATGAATAGATGAATGGATGGTCTAAGGATGTCAGATGGAAAGATAAATGAATAGATGAATGAAAAGGTGGATAAGTACATAATCGAATGCGTAAATAGGAGACCGAATCAGCGATTACCCATTATGCACATTCCATACCACAAATTGTAGGAGAAGCGCGGGGTGCTGAAGAAGAAGCCTGTCTCCTTGGTGCAAATGAAGCAGCTACTGAGCGTGATGGGCGAGTTGGAGGGTGGAATGTGCGAGATGGTGGACGAGTGCGCCAGCGATTTGTCCGAGCGCTACCGCCTCCTCCGCCAATATGGTGATCCCGAGTATCTCCAGCAGGTACCTAAGGAGCACTGGCACTCTCCCAACACACTGCGTCGTCGATGGAATGCCATCATCTTACGCGCCCTTGAAATGGCCGCCAACATCGCACCAATGAAAGCTCAGTTCGCTTTTGGGGTGCGCGATGTTGTGCAAGACTTCAAACGGAGGGTTATGCTCTTTGTTGAAGAGTAGGTTCTGGTTTTCAAACGGTTATTTTGGTCAGTTTCTCATCACTTGATTTATCTAACAGGGCTTTTCTGACTCGTTTTCGGTTAGCGTCTGAATGTCATTTTATGGCAACGGTCCATAGAAGTTTCATCTTGGTATTGGGATTGAGCGAACTCTTCTTCAATTCCTTACATAAGCCAAATTTATGCTCAACTATATCCTTCAGCTATAAACGGTCAGGTCCAGGAACCGAATCACGCAATCTCGACAACGGTTTAAAGAGTCTAGTCAAGTTCACCAAGCTTTCGGATAACCTCGAAACAGAGCGAGTAGATCTGCTTAGCAGTGAACGTCTCCTCGGACTACCAATCTCTGCCTATCCTGACTTGAAGACCATTCGCTCAGAGCTGCACAAGTTGAAACCCATCTATGAGCTCTACATCAATCAGAAGGTGAGCTTGATGTGTGGACGTTAAATCCTACTCTTTCTCTCCATCTAGACTGCACGCCAGGATTGGGCTTTAATGCTCTGGAAAGACGTCAATATCAAGTCGATTCAGACGGCTACCCAAGAATTCATCGACACCTTCAAGGCGGCACCCAAAAAGATTCGTTTGCTACCCTGTGCACGGAGGTTGTACACGGACTTGAAAAACTTCCAGGACTCACTTCTGTTGATTGTCTACTTAAAGGACGAGGCCCTTCGGGACAGGTCCGATTACAAAGCTCTGCTCTTGACCATCACTGTTAAACGTTTTATAAATATTGCATATACATCTTGGATAGGCACTGGAAGCAGTTAATGGAGAAGACTGGGATCAGTTTCGATATTGACCCACTGACATTTACCCTGGAGGGTGTCTTCGCGATGGAGCTGCATCACTACTCCGAAGTGATTGCGGTTATCGTGGCCAACGCTCAACGGGAACTTATTATTGAACAGGTGGGACAATTTACTCTTGAGTGCACAGTAGATTGGCTATAAATCTATTCCATGAGGCCCATTTGCTCCGTAGACAGAGGATAGGTTACACAATTAACTACAATTTTTACCACCGGTCAAGTAATTCTTAGCCATTTGAGCAAATATGAAGTGGATATTAAAGTATCATTCTGTAAAGAGGCACAATAGAAATGGGAGGGTATCCATCCCCTCCACACGAAGACAATCTCTGACGGAATATGATGACATTCAGGCAAATAAAGTTAACCCAATGGCTAAACTTTTGTGTTGCACTCGTAGAGCCTGGAGGAGATAAAGCGTATATGGAAGGAGATGAAGTTCACCCTTACCCTCTACACCAAGTGCAAGGGTCAGGCGTGTCCGGTGCTGGGAGGTCTGGATGATACCACCAAGGTGTTGGAGGACAACATGCTGAGTCTACAGTCGATTAGTGGGAGTCGCAATGCAGCGCCCTTCGTCACCACTGTGCGTCAGTGGGAGAAGGACCTAAGCACCATTAGTGATATCCTTGAGGTCAGTAGTGGAGTCGCCCACCACCACCACTTCGCTGCTGAAGGTGACAGAGTCTCTAACCTGCCTCTCGCTTCTACTTTAGAAATGGGTGATTGTGCAGCAGAAGTGGATGTACCTGGAAGTCATCTTTGTAGCTGGTGATATCGCCAATCAGTTACCAAATGAAGCAAAAAGGTTTCAGAAGTTGGATACCGCGTTTCGTAAGGTGCGTCAGTTGGGAGGAAAGGGATAATTTCAAACTTGGTTGAATCGCATCTTTTTGATAAACTAGTGCTATAGTCAAATCATGGGGACTTGAAAGAGTCAGAAATACACTGAGTTTAGACGCTTGCATTATTCTCTTACCGCTACAGCTAATGAAAGAGGCGATGGAGGTGCAGTTCGTCATGAAGTCCTGCCTCACTGATCGTAAGTTAGATACACTGTCAATGCTGCAGAATGAGCTGGAGTTCTGTCAAAAGGCGCTTAACGACTACCTGGATGCAAAGCGCAACGCCTTTCCGCGATTCTACTTCATCTCCGACGATGAGATGCTCTCCATTCTTGGTGGCAAGGAGGTTGGGTCTATTCAGGAGCACATTGTTAAGGTCAGTTGGAGAGCAAGCCAGCAGAGTTGCCACTGAGTATAGCATCAAATATTCAAATGCTCCACAATCCAGAGATTACAACGAGATAGGTTTTTCTTCAACGCTTTGTGTGTGTGACGAACTTGAAAGACACATGGACAGATGGTCGATTTTCTCTACCAACTGGTCACCCATTCAACAGTCTACACTATTGAAGAATGGGAAGAAAGCGGGTTAGTAAGGCTAATTTTTCTCTGTAATTTCTGCAGATGTTTGATAACATAAAAGGCTACCAGTACCGACAGGATGGCAAGAGCACGATAATTACAGCCATGGTGTCGTGCGAAGAGGAGGTGATGCCCTTCCATCGGCCAGTCTACGTGGTGGGTAAGGTGGAGGAGTGGCTTCTCACCCAAGAGTCCGAGATGCAGCGTTCCAACCGCCTCATTACCAAGCGTGCCCTCTTCTATTACTGCTACAAGAAATTGCGTGTCAATTGGATGCTTGATTTTCTCGTGAGTGGTTGATCGTTCTTTTAAAGCTTTTGCGATTCTCATCCGAAGACAAAGTCTAAATGTTGTTCGGCATAAACAACGAGAATGAAAGTAGACTAACCTCAATCCACAAATTACCCATGCAGTGACCGCATATCCTAGAATTAAAACGTACTTTCCACTTCTATTTCTCAGGGCATGGTCGTGCTAGCCGCCACCCAGATCTGGTTTACTTGGGAGACCGAGGACGTCTTCAAGCGCATGAAAGCGGGTCAACGTCGTGCTCTAAAAGACTTTAACCGCAAACTTCTTGACCAGATCTCCCAGATTGTCCGCATGGTGCGTGGCTACTTGGAGCCTAATGTAATGAAGAAGCTCGAAACCGTGCTCATTCTCGACGTACACGCCAAAGACATCATTGAAAGCTTCATCCGCGATAGCATCCACGCCGTTGAAGAATTTGAGTGGGAGTCCCAGTTGCGATTTTACTGGGTTCGCGACCTGGACAACCTGAAGGTGCGCCAGGTCTCTGCAGAGTTTGACTATGGATACGAGTACTTCGGCATGAATGGGAGGTTGGTCATCACGCCACTCACGGATCGTATCTACCTGACTTTGACTCAGGCGCTTTCGCTGTGTTTGGGAGGTGCGCCTGCAGGCCCCGCAGGCACGGGCAAGACGGAGAGTACGAAAGACTTGGCCAAGGCTATGGGACTCCTATGTGTGGTGACTAATTGTGGCGAGAGCATGGACTATAAGGTATTCACGTCCGTTACGCGATTCTGTAGTTTCACACCGCATTCACTCGAAGTTTATGCGAACAAAACGTACGAGTTCTAATTCTTTCACTGAAATTTATAAATACCGAAAAGGTATTGAAGACTCAATTATCTCGGTGTTCAAATTGACGCAAGTTGTGGTGGACATCAGTTGAGTTACACTACGTAGTTAAATATATAAGTAAACGAGAGCGATGCTAAAGGAACTCATGCGCGCTTATTTTAATTAACCATGTACTAAGTGGATGCGTCCATCGCAAAAGAAATCCTATTTATCCAGTGGATTTTTATTTACTCTTCCCGTTTGACGGTATCAGTCCTTTGGAAGGCTGATGATGGGTCTCTGCCGCGTGGGATGCTGGGGCTGTTTTGATGAGTTCAATCGCATTGAGGTCTCCGTCCTCTCCGTGGTCACCTCACAAATTCAGGCCATTCAGACTGCCCTTAAGGCCAAGGCCACCGTTTTTCAGGTTAGTCTATTCAGTCCCATCTAAAGAATAGTCCCTTCAGTTGTCCCTTACCATACCACTTCTTCCTAAAACCTTAAACTTAAGCTAATCCTTTTTGAACACCAAATTTACTTATCTCCTTTTCTTGATTATTTTAATCATTTAGGTTGTGCCACCCTCTAATGTTGCCTCAGAAAATTCAAAAGCAAATACATTTGAAATGTCTCAGTAATGCAAAGTGTATAGCAGTAGTAATTCACGGCTTTTCTTTCATAAGTCTGTTTTCTTTAGTATTTCTAATTAAGGCACATTGAACCTTAACTGAACAGATGAAAATGCTAACATTAGCATCTTGATTCAGCTGGAGGGCCAGGAGACGGTGCTGAACAGTCATATCGGCTATTTTATTACAATGAATCCAGGCTACGCGGGTCGCACGGAGCTGCCTGAGTCACTGAAGGCCCTCTTTCGTCCCGTCGTGGTCATTGTGCCCGACCTCGAGTACATTTGCGAGATTATGCTCTTCGCTCAGGGCTTTCTCACTGCGAGAGTAAGTCCGTTTTATCTTGTTTTTTTTTTTCATTCAGCTCATTTATTTGTTAAGCTTACCCATCCGGATAATGCAAGTCATCTGAAAAGGGAAAAATGACAATTTTTGTTGCAATTACAAATTACTTTTTGCCATCTCTTACACCATTCCATCGCTATATTAAGCATAGAATGTGCATCCCAAATAAAATAAGAGTAAGTTGATGCACAGTCGCGATTCACTTTAAACAGACATCAGCAACTCTGTCTACCTCCTTCTCTCCGCTGCAGGAATTAGCCAAAAAGCTGACCACCATGTACCGCCTGGCGAAGGAGCAATTGTCCCAGCAATACCACTACGACTTTGGGCTGCGAGCCCTCAAGTCGGTGCTCTCAATGGCGGGCGGAATAAGACGTGCCGATCCCGAGAATCGGGAGGACAAGCTACTAATGCGCGCACTGAAGGACACCAATCTGCCCAAGTTTGTGCATGAAGATGTGGCCCTCTTCATGGGTCTTGTACAGGATCTGTTCCCTGGAGTGGAACTCGTCCTTCAAAGCTCAGATCCCGACCTCATTTTCGCAGCTACCGCAATACTCAAGTTTCAGAGGTACTCTGTCATTGAGGAACAGGTAAGCTGCGTGATGAGGAAGGGGTACACCCGCTGTGGTGCAGGACAAGTTTGGTATTCAGTAAACTTCTGGCTTAATTTTGAGCGTGGATGTATCGCAGATGGTTCACCCCATTTGTTCGCATTACGAGGGTACATTATTATTAAACCTCCAGTTTTAACTAGTCGATTTTAGGGCGGCACTCATAAAATTCTATATAAATTGCAAATAACTCGTTTTGTTGACGATGTTCATCCTAAATAAGCCAATACAGTACTGCACTATATTAGGTTCTCTCCGGCTACAGCGACTGCGACTCGTCGTTCAGTTCTCAGCGTTGGGCCGTTAACAACGGAGCTCAAAAGGCCCTTGTCCGGTGGCAAAATTACCCGTTAAATGGAATAGACACTAATTTCGTGGATCAGTATACCTTTGACATTCTACCTGCATTACTACTCCGTCTGACAGTACTGTGAAGGAACGTAACCACCATTTAAGCCTACGCTCTAGTTAAATAGAGTTACACTTGACAGACCAATAATTCGGAGAACAAAACTACATTCATTCCAAAAACTTCCATTCATGACGACCCTTTCTCCTGGAGTTTTTGATAAGACCTCAGAATTTACCTGAGTCCGCGTGTTGACATTTGGCGCTGTTTCCCTTTAGCTACAAAAGGTAATCCATCTGCGAGACACGCTGGCAGTCCGTCATGCAGTTATGCTTGTCGGTCCAACACTGGGAGGAAAGACCACTGTACTTAGTACTCTGGCCAACGCCCAAAGAATGTGAGCAGCATGCCTTTTATCCTTTTACTTACGGAACTACTGGTAACCAGGTACTTTAATTAGGTGGAGGCGGCACGCTAACACGGTGATAAAATGTTTGTGAAGGGTTAGTTAACAGTTTTGCTATTATTCCAAACATTTCCTCCTTAATTTGAACCTACCTTCACATCAATAAATGTTGGCCGAAGAGAGTGAATGTGATTAGAGCTTGTCTGCATTAAGGAATGAGTGTGACTGCGTTCCAAGGCTGGTGAAACCTCCTGTAAAAGTTATTGCATGGCATTTGGAGTAGGTGTGGAACGAAGCGGTAAAGCTTGTTAATTGTAAGTGGATTGATCAACTTGATTCCGGTGGTGCATCGTTTTCAGGAAGTTCTTCCGTTCGCAATTAGAATAATGATGCACCTATCACTATTGTCTAAAAGTACTGGAGATTGACAAGTCAAGAACACCCTTTAATTATGCAAAGCCCAAAGTGAATAATGATGGGGATGATGGCAGCCTTTTCTTGGCATCAGGTAATCTGATGGAAAATGAGCATTTCGGAAATAAAGGTAGGATAGAAGTAAAGGTACCTAGGTGTATACAATTATTCGAAAATCCTCAGTCAGAAAATCCAGCTACTCGTATTTTGATTGAACCCCCTTAGAACTGTCATCCAACTTCATCGTTTCTGAGCTAGAATGTATTACCTCATGAAATCGTGCATGTTTGATTCTATAAATTTCTCCAAAAACTCTTTTTACCTGATAAATGGAAAAAAGCATCAAGAATCTACGCACAACTTGCCTTTATTTTCTGCATTTGTCCGAGTCGTAGGACGTGAGAAATTTAAAGCCTAATGTAATGGAACTCTGATGGTCCGCTATTCAGATAGGACCAGCCAAGTAGTGCCCCTCAACCAATGCTTTCTTTCAAGAATGGGTCTTCCCACAAAGCTGCACACCATTAATCCAAAAGACCGTTCCGTAAACGAGCTCTATGGCACCCTGGATCCCGCCAGTCGTGAGTGGACTGACGGTCTGCTTTCCATGATTTTCCGTCAAATCAACACACCCACGGAGCAGAACGAGCGACGCTACATCGTCTTCGATGGTGATGTGGATGCTCTTTGGATTGAGAACATGAACTCTGTGATGGATGACAATCGATTGCTTACTCTAGTCAACGGGGAGCGTATTAAGCTGCAGCCCTATTGTGCTCTCCTATTTGAGGTCGGGGATTTGAGGTTCGCTTCGCCTGCTACCGTCTCGCGTTGCGGTATGGTCTACGTGGACCCCAAAAATCTCAGTTATGAGGCCTATTGGAATGCCTGGGTAAGTGGGACGAGGACTGGGGTGGACGGCGATGGTTGATTACTCTCTGAAGTGTCTGAAGGGAAAGTGTCTAGTTAACGAAGGCATGAATGTGCATGAAAGGTTATGATCAAATGAAATATACGGAAGAATTGAGTGGGAATTTGCAAATCAGCTGCCGATTTAGCGGCAATATCTCGGTTAATTTTGTTGCCATTCATCCACCTTGGAAGATGAAAAGGAGCACGTTCAACCAATTGACCTAGAATAAATTTAAAGAACCGTGCATTTCTGACGAAATAGGCTTTTCAATCTAGATTATTTGATCAGATAAAAAAGACGAACTGATCAGCACAACTGAGAAAAGGTGCGGACTAGGAATTATAGGCGTAAATTTTTGCCTTTTTCGTCCATTTAGCTAATGAGCATTCACAACGAGAATATCAGTGGTGCCTTGGAATTCCTCTATAAGAAGTACGTTCCCCATCTGATGGATCTCATCTTCGAGGGCATTGTTCCAGCGGGTAGGTTCGGCGGACCCAAAACTCGCAGACAACGTCTCTCCACTGAATCAGGTGAGTGTAATGCATCTTCAATCCACTCACCGCTAATTGCAATATTTTTAGTAATTCTGTAACCATGGGTCTGCGTGCTTGTGTCCTAGCATGACTTCTGCGATGTACTAAGAGTGAAATGCACACTTATTGGGGTCACCAGATTTTACATTCATTCCCAATGCTTCCTCTAGCCAAAGAAGGTGCACTGGCTGGTGGTGCCGCGGCATCAGCAGGAGGTGGAGGCGGTGGCAGCGGAGCCGGTGGTGGAGGTGGCGAGGACTCCTCCAAAACCAAGAAGATCATCCACGTGGTTCCCACCAGCCAAATGCATACCATCATCCAGTTTTGTTCTTTACTTTCCGGTCAGCTGGACGAGGGCAGCGAACCGGGTAGCGACAATTGGGGAAAGTTGCCTAGTCTTGCCGAAGCTGATGGGCCCAAGTCAAAAGCATCTAAAGACGCGACGTTAGTGGCGGGGGCGCTTGAGGTGACGGAGGAGGGTGATGAAGTGACTGCAGCAGAGACGGAGACGTTGCGGACTGCAGCGGAGTCGTCAGTATACACCTTGGTTTCGGCGGGGACAGGCCTAGGAACCAGCGCAGAAGAAGCGGCTGTTGAGGCAGACCTAGCTGCGCCTCATGCAACGGAAATGCCGACTATCGGCCTCGACCCTGTTCTTACTTATGACAGCCCTGATGCTTTGGAAGCCGTTTTTCTATACTGCCTCTTCTGGGCCTTTGGCGCCCCGATGCATCTGCATGATCAAATCATCCTGGATGAGACTATCAAGGCGCTTTCTGGATTGGGAATGTATGATGAAGGGGAAGGAATGGGTTTCGTTGCTCCTGGTAAGTGGACCAATCACCTACAAAGAATGCATAAGAAATGTTCTCAATATAACGTGGCTGCATGGAAGTGGGAGGACTTCAGACACGTGACGACGTCTTCCCACTTCATAAGTCAACTAGTTCGACAAGACTTTTTGCTCATACTGCCGAAGTCCAAGGCAATATCAGCCCTTTCGGTTTCATTTGATTTACTATAGGTGTGATTCCATGTCACTCAGACCACCTCTTTGACTACATGTTCGATCTAAAGGAATTGCACTGGGTGGAATGGCGTCGTCTCGTCCCCAAGTACATTCACAATACAGCCGTGCCCTATCCCGAAATCGTTGTACCGACGGTTGAAACTGTCAAGCTTGAATGGATTCTCAAAGAAATGTTTCTGGTCAGTCCCTAGCTAACATTCATCTTCCATCTACCACACTCTACTATTCTTTCAGATAAATCGACCACTGATTATGGTTGGCGAAACTGGCACCAGCAAGACGGCGACCGCCCTGTCCACCATCCAATCCCTGAATCCCGATGTTACATGCTCTCTCGTAATCAATTTCTCCTCCCGCACCTCCTCCAAAAATGTTCTCCGTAGTCTCAACGCCAACGTTGAGAAACGTGCCAAAGGAGTGTACGGCCCTATGCCGGGCAAGAAGCTCATAGTCTTCATTGACGACCTTAACATGCCACAGGAAGACGAATACGGCACTCAACAGCCCATAGCGCTGATGCGAATGATCCTGGAGCATGGAGGGCTCTTCGAACAGGGCAAGGATTTAGTGTGGCGAGCGTTGAAGGACATGACCTATGTGGGTGGTATGGGTCCACCTGGTGGCGGACGCAGATCTTTAGATCCACGCTTTGTCTCTTTCTTCTCCATCTTTCATTGTCTACAGCCCTCGGCCGACAGTTTGAAGAAGATTTTTGGTAGCATACTCGATGGTCACTTCGCCATAGGATTCTCGAAGAAATTGCAGGCCATAATTGAAGACATTACGAGCATGAGCATTGAGACATACTTTGAGATTAAGAACCGCCTTCTCCCTACCCCAACAAAGTTTCATTACACTTTTAATCTGAGGGATATCTCGAGGGTGTTCCAGGGGATATGTCAGGCCACTCCAGGAAAATTCAAGGGGCCTAAAAAGGTCCTGCGACTGTGGCGACATGAGGTTCTACGATGTTTTCATGATCGTCTCATTAGCAATGTGGATCAGAACATCGTAGAGGTAGGTGTTGCGACTGTCAAAGCAGTTCCCACATGTAAACACACCTCACAGTAAACCCTTATGTATGGCCAAAAATACACGTTGGATACTTGTTTTACGACTCAGTTTCTACTTATTCTACGCCTCGCCTTTCCTTTTTACCCTCTTCTACAGGGAATCGTAGCAAGTATGCTAAGAAAGTACTTCGAGGCGGACATGGACTACGCTGCGATGGATCCGATCATCTTTGGAGAATACTGGGCTGCAGGCACCGAGGAGGAGGTGGTCTACTATGAGGACATGCAAGACTTCGATGTGTGCAAGGCCATCGCCGAGGAGGTGGGTTTCTTCTCGCATCTTCCTCCTTTTTTCATTTATTTTTCGCGAATTACAGTATGACTTTCACATCAAAGGGGTTCGTAGGGGCCTATTGCTATGGAAATGGAGCTAATACATTAGCGTTGCTCCTGATTTAGTAGCCTCAGTTAAAAGGAACCAATTACTCCACAAACTTTGGATCTCCTTCACCTTAAATACACCCAAGGAGCCCAAACATATACCTCTGAATAGTTCGCGGTAGATTCATCTTCACGTCTCCACCGGCTTATCTTTCACAGCTGCTGCTGGCTTATAACGAGCAGGTGGGTAACCTCAACCTGGTCCTATTCAACGACGCATTGAACCACTTGAGCATCGTGCACCGGATCCTACGACTGCAAGGCAGTCACGCCCTCCTCGTGGGAGTCTCAGGCTCTGGCAAGAAAGCACTTGCCAAGTTGGCTGCATTCATCGCGGGCCTACGTACTTTTGAGATCAGTTTGAGCAATGCCTACGGCGAGCCGGAGCTCTGCGAGGACATCAAGCGGTTATACATGCAGATGGCGGAGAATACAGACCAATATACATTCATATTTACGGACACACACGTTCGTAACGAAGGTGGGCTTGCTCTTTCTCAGATATTTGTTCTCTCTCTCTCTCTCTCAAACCTGGCATTGATCGACTAAAGTGTATGAATTCTAAAAATTGCATAAATTTTGTCTCTCCTTAGGGTTCCTGGAGTTCGTGAACAACATCCTCACCACGGGCTGCCTGGTGTCGCTCTTCTCAGAAGAAGACAAGGATGGCGTTATAAACAATGTGTGGCCCAAGGCGGAGGCGGCGCTGAAAGCCATAGGGGGCTCCACGGCCACTGTCACCAAGGAGACGGTGTGGAAGTGGTTCGCCCGTGACTGCACCTCCCGCCTCCACATGACCCTTTGCATGAGCCCCGTGGGAGACGATCTGCGCACGCGGTGTCGCAATTTCCCCGGCATCGTTAACTGCACCACCATAGATTGGTTCTTCCCATGGCCAGAGCAGGCACTCTATGCTGTTGCCTGTAGCCTCATTGATCCTAAGGTCTGTTCTGGTGGATAATCGATCTTGACTTCTGTTCCATTCGTTTCTGTTGAGTTTGAGCCTGAATTCATCAATCTCACTGACCTCAAGGTTTTCCCCAGTTACCCGTCGAACTCATCCGTTCTGGCTCGCTTTTCTTCTATTATAATCTAATTTATTTCAAGGTTGGAAGGGCAGTGAGAGTTGCCGGATCATTCACCGCACACTGCGATGACCGATTTCGTGGAACATTGTTGACATAGCCCTAATGTCACTTCTTCATACGCAACCTTACGGATATAGGCTTTTTAATAAACCTTTCTCCGTTATTTAACTCAACCTCCTTGCTATCCATTTTCATCACTTCCGTGATTTGTAGCCACTCCTTCCGACTAAATTAAAACGAGTCTATTTGAATATTTTACTGAAATTTGTTTTTAGGACCAAATTGTGCCACGCAGACACTGGGAGGCGGTGATAGTGAACATCGTTAACATCCACATCTCCGTGAAGGAGGCCTCGGCAGAGTTCAAGCAGCAGCTGCGACGCGATAACTACGTCACGGCCACAAATTACATCGGTTTCATTGAGGGCTACAAGAAGCTCCTCAGAGAGAAAACAGAGTAGGTACCTTTGAAAGAGAAACATAGGTGATCGAAACTGGTTTTCACCTGTTAATCGGTATTTTTTATTTAGTTGGTGCGTGATTTTACTTGTGCTCATCTTATTGGTTCGATGCTTGGAAATGCTGGTCCGCATAGGACTTTGGACAGTTTGATATAATTTAATTCTGATGTTAACTGCTAATCTTCAGGTGGCTGATTTGTATGCGCTTCTATAAAACCTCCTATTCGTAGTCAATCGGAGACTATGGATATCTCCGGACGACAAGAAAGGAGAATTTTCCCACTTTAAAACACTCTTTTATTGTTTAAAATCTAACAAAACTGAACACTTGTGTTTGTATTTGCCCTAACAACATTGGAAATTTTGATTTAAATGGATTTTGGAGATAGAGAGATTGATTAAGCGGGCAGGAGAGGGTTAGTTTCATTCCCCAACACTTGCTCCTAATGACTTGATTGCAGAGAAAACGAAGCAAGTCAGGACCGATTGAAGGTGGGTTTAGAGAAGTTGAAGGAGACAGCCAAACAAATCGACGAGTTGAACACGAAGATGGCAATCCAGAAGGTGGTACTGGAAGAGAAGACGCTGTCATGCGAGGAGCTGATGAAGGAGATTGAGGAGTCCACTAACGCCGCCACTATCAAAAAGACCGAGGCGCAGGCCAAATCTATTGAAGTTGCGGCACAGCAGAAAGTCATCACCAAGGAGAAGGTCTGTCTACTTGTCTGTCTATTCACCAATCCATCTGTCCATTAACCCATCAAGTTATCCCTTTAGCTATCGACCCAGTTTATCCAGCTCTGACTGTTAGTATCTCCTTTTGTCTGTCTGGTTGACTTTCGTCGCCTCATTACCTGTCTGGTCAGTAAACTCTGCCTCCACGATCAAGTTCCGCTGCCTAGCTGATTGCCATTTGGCTCGTCTGTTTCATCTCGCCTGACATGTGTATTTGGAAGGGTTTTTAGGGGAATGGTGACCCATCATTTGTGTTTTCTAAGCTTCAATAAAGTACTTAGGTTTCTTCTTTGCTCTCCCATTGCATTTGGTCTGCTTAAGCTGCTTATGGTAACTATCTTAAAGGAGTTATGCGCCTTACCAATTAAGGGGATTTCTAACTGTTCACGCATCTACTTACCTATTCAACCGTTCAGCTATCTCTCTCTATGCCTTTTGTCCCATTATCCGCTTACCAACCTCTTTGCAGGTCTGCATATGCCTTTGCGGCTCCCGTTACCTCTCTCCCACTCTCTCACTGAAAGATTAATGTTTACCTCACCGCTATTTATATCAGTCTTTGGTTGTTCGGATTGTGTTAAAATTCATGAGTACTTCGGTACCAGGTCTGTGGACTTTCTGTACATTCATTTAAAAGAAAATTTTTGAAACGATCCACTTTTAGCTTCAGCAAGTCCTTCTTGGCTGAGATCCTTCACCCACTCCTCACAAATGTCGCTAGAGCTCTTAGTCTAATACGTTCCCCGGAGATTCTACACACCCAGTGCTATTACCTCTTTCTGTTCACTTACTTTTCCCACTTTTTATTATAATACTAGTCAGTAACCGTCTTCTAACTCCGCATTGTTCCACGATTTCTCTATTCATATCCTTAGTTATCTACGCATCTTTATTCTTTTGAACCAATGTCTAGGCGTTTGAAGCGAGACTGAAAATTTCGTATACCTCTAAAATGATGAAAAATAAGCCATCAAAAGTGTCACTTTTACTCGCCTTTTCCCTAAGGGCGAAGCTGAGGATGCCTTAGCCGAGGCCTTACCAGCACTGGAAGCTGCAAAAAGGGCGCTTGACGAGTTGGAAAAAGCTGATGTCACCGAATTTCGCGCCTTTGCAACTCCACCTAAACCCGTGAGTTACTGTTAACGCCGTAACTACCCAAATCTAAGCTTTGAAAAATGTAATGTTATTTTCATATCTTAGAGGTCATTGCTAATTTATACCTGGCTCGTACGTAGAGTGAAATCAACCTCTAGTGAGGTAGTTTTATGGATGATAGTCCAGCGCTATGTTGTACGTTGCACACTGCATCACATGTTTTAAACTGGTTATATCTACGCTGCATTGGCAAACTGTGCCGCTGATTGCAAGTAAATCGAAGTAATTCCCTCTCTTTAACTCCAATCCTTAATCATTCACAGGTTCAGCTTGTGGGTGAGTGTCTATGCCACGTAATGTCAGCGGCAGAGATAAGCTGGAAGGCGGCTCGTGGTCTCATGGCAGACGCCAATTTCATTGGTACTCTACAGACCATGGACTGTGAGGCGATTCCTCAAAGGAACATCAACGCCATCAAAGGTTTGCCTCTTCTCCAATCATCATTTTTCCCAACCCAACTGTCACGTTCTTTGTGGTTTTGCAAAACTGCGGTAGGTTGACTTAAAAAGCAGACCATGGTGGTGGATTGCCGACGCTACTAATATTTGTGTCCCATTTCACATTCCTTCGAAATTGTAGTTGTGATTACTTTCAACTATTTGCGTTTAAACCACTACCATTTGCATCCAATGCAGTCTAGCCCCAGCATCATACTTCATTAAATAAAGAAACTTACTGTTGGGAATATCTACGACTCCAGAAAACCTTTGGCCATTGCGAAACCTGCCTCGGGCGCCATATTCTACAGCCAGCACATACCTCAGGCTAATCGGTTTTCTTTGAAACAGTTGCCTAGACGCAAAACCACTTAGCACCACCTATACTACAAAGCAGCATCTCATCAACGCATTCTGTCTTACTTCCTTCCTTTTATTGTATTGTCATTTTGTTGCTAATGCAAACAGCTACCTGGTTCACTCCCATTTTCGCAGAACGTGTAAAGGTGCGTTTCTTTTTTACCTTTAGTTCACTTTCCATGCTAATGCCGTGAATACTTACCTTAAGAGCAACTTGGACTCGACCAAACCCGGTCTTGTTTCATTGTTATCCTCGATGCAAAACTCAACCTTGGAACAACTTACAAAATCCGATTTAACTAGCCGCAGCAGATGTACTTCATATTTAGCATCTCTGTACAGAGTCCAATCGGCGCAATCAGGATCATTCTTTTTTGGAATGCAGTATTTAGTTTACTCCCCCCAGACACTGTTGAGCTATTGTTTAGGTGTAGAAGGCCTGAGAGACGAGTACGGTAGGTGACACAAACAAAGTTGGAGAGCTGAATTGATGGGGATAGAAAAGGTTTGCATGTTGGCCACAAACATTGGTAATAACTGAAAATGTCGACCGCTTCCTTAATCAGATCTCCTCTCCAAGCGTGGTGTTGGCTACGAGGAGGTGCGTGCAGCCAGCAAGGCGGGTGGTGGCTTCTTCAAGTTCATCCTCTCTGTGGTGAGTTTTTACGAGGTGGCAAAGATGGTTCGCCCCAAACGGGAGCGCGTGAGGGCGCTGGAGCGCGAGTTGGCCAAAGCAGTGCGCGAATTGCAGATGTTGACGGACCAAGTAAATCAACTGGAGGATATGCTGCTTAACTTGCGACGCCAGTTCGCTGAGGCACAAAACGAGATGGACCGACTGCGGAATGAGATGAACATTATGCTTCGGCAGCTATTGGCTGCCGAGAAACTGACTACGGGGTTGGCATCGGAGAAGATTCGGTAGGTGCTTTGTTTTTGCGCGTTGCCGAACCAATTAATACGAGCTCCCATCAGTCGTACTGTTAATCGGATCTATTCAGTGCCTGAATCGACAAGGCTTATCTTCCTTGATTAGGTGGATAGAGACAGTTGCAGCCCTCCAACATGGCAAAAAGAAGCTGATGGGTCACTGTCTCCTGGCCTCAGCTTTCCTCAATTACCTCGGTCCCTTCACTCAGGAGTTCCGAACACACCTGCTGTATAAAGAGTGGTTCGACAATCTTGTCATTGATGATGTACAGCTCCTCTTCATCGTTTGCGTCTTTACTTTGGTCCTTCTTCCTTCTTAATACTCTATTTCGTTAATTTTTTCCACAGATCCCTATGACAGAGGGCTTCAAGGTGGATGAGCTGCTGACCACCGAGGTGGAGATCTCCATATGGAATTCGCAGGGCCTGCCGCCTGATGAGTTGAGCATTCAGAATGCTATTCTTACTATAAAAGGACCCAAAACGCCCGTGTGCATTGACCCTCAAGGGCAGGCCACCAATTGGCTTCGTGTGATGGAACACAACCCCCGAGATGAGACCCGCTCTATCAAGGTGGGTTGAATTTCTCTTTTCGGCTGGTGTATTGGGATAGTGCAGGATTAAGGAATTTCTGTCAAATTAAAGAATTCTAGTCTGTCTGAACAGGTGAATGTTATTCTGAAAGGTGTCAAACACTGCTGACCCAATTCTATTCCACTGCCTCTTTAAGCAGGTTCTCAATGCGAGACGCACTTTCTCGTTGCAGATTACCACACTGAACGACCCAATGTTTTTGCGTACTTTGGAGAACTGCATCAAATTTGGAGTTGCAATTATGTTCACTTCGATTGAGGAGAGCATCGACCCCGTCCTGAACAACATCCTAAGTCGGAATATTAGAAGTACTTGCGTTGTCATCATAGATTTTACAACCGATTCTCGTGAACAGAGTGATATTTGGATAATTTTTGTTCCTCCTCTCGCCTCCAGAGGACCGAGGCAGGGAGGTAGTGGTACTGGGCGACCGGGAGGTGGAATACGACCAGGGCTTCCGTCTTTACATGACCACAAAGCTACCCAACCCGCGCTTCTCTGCAAACCTCTTCAGCCACGCCTGTATCATCAACTATACTGTCACACCCACTGGTCTTGAGGGTCAACTGCTCTCTGCCCTGGTGAAGTACGAGCAGAAGGAGTTGGAGGACAAACGGGAGTACCTCATCAAAGCAACGAGGTAAGGCTTTTCCATTTTTCCTTACTAAAGAATGAAATTTGGAGACCCAGAGAATGAATGCGAGCAATTGCTTTCCCTACATTCGATACTTCAGTACCATTCGGCTCTGGAGCGTTTTTCTAGATGGGAGAGTTTTGGAAGATATCTTGGTCTATTGTCTTAATTATGCATCATGAAGTGGGTTAAGTTTGTGCTTGAAGATTTAGAAGACCCCATTCAGCCCAATTTCGATTACAGTTCTTGGTTTAATATCCGGAAGCCTAAAGAACGAGATGGAGCAATCTCTCCCCCATTCTTACAACGTTTTCAGAATGATTGAAGCATCGGCTCTTCAGTATTTTGATAGCCTCTCTATCCTATGTTAGACTAATCTGTATTGATACATGCTTCACCTCATTTAAACCGTTCTACTCCTGCTATTAAAGCCGATCGAACCACTGACCTTTCTCCTGCCCTCTTTGCAGCGAGAACAAGCGTATATTGAAGGAGTTGGAGGATCGCCTGCTGCTAGAACTGGCTACCCAAACAGGCAATATCCTCGATAACTGGGAATTGATCGAGACGCTGGAGAAGACGAAAGCCAAGGCTGTGGAGGTGGGCAGAGCCCTCGAACAGACCGCCGCTATCTCCATTGACGTGGATAGGCAGCGCAATGCCTACCGCCCCGCTGCTCGGTACTGACTCACTACTCACATTGTAGAATCCTGGAAACCTTGACCGCGATACTGATTTTGTAGATATTTTCTAGCAAAACTCAGTAATGTATTTTGTTGACCTTTTTTCAGTCGTGGAGCAATACTCTTCTTCATAATCGCTGATCTGGCGATGGTGGATCCCATGTATCAGTTCTCTCTCTCCGCCTTTCTGCAGGTCTTTCTCAAGTCCCTCAAACGCGCCATGCCAAATAGTTCGCTGCCTCGAAGACTGGAGAATATCAAGTCCACTCTAACCTTTCTTGTCTTCTCCTATGGCTGTACTGGTGAGTTTCATGCAACCTACTCTCCCATTGACCTACCAATCAGAGTAATTATAACATCTCTGTGGAAGCTTTGAGCATATCAAACATGCCTTTTCATTTACAAGTTGATACATCCATTTATTCCTGACCCACTCATCTCATATTCGTCCACTCGTCCATCAGACATCTGTCAATTCGTTTATGGTGTCTCTTCATCATCAAGCCACCCATTTTCACTCCACCCGTCCATTTGTCACATACTCAGTCATAAGTCTATTCTAAATTGATTCGTTCCAGCTCCATTATTCTTCCATTTTTCACCCACTGAAATCAGAGTTACCCGTGGTGTAGATAAAAAAACAATAGATCCTGAATTGGGTGAACTTTTGTGAAGCAGTGTGTTTTATTTCATCCACTCACAAATCCACCTACACAATCACTCATTCCAGACTCATCAAGCCATTCAACCATCCATCTGCAATCAATCCGGCCATCCAATTCAGATTCACCCATCCACTTAAACGCTAAATTAATGCTTTATTTGGCCATGTGGATTAGCAACTACGTCTCTTTTTCAACCTCGGCGTCATTTTAGCCATATTTGAGGAGCACAAACTTCTCCTCTCCTTCCAATTGGCCATCCGTTTACAGCAGGATGCAAGAAAGCTCCGCCCAAAGGAGCTAAACTACTTCATTCGTGGCAATCTCTGTCTGACAGACCAGTACTTTCCCCCACCGCACCCATGGATCCCGTTGGCTACATGGCGGGATTGTCTCTATTTGGCCACCTTTCTGCCGAAGAAGTTTGGACAGCTGCCTGAGAGTGTGGTCAAGCATCCAGAGGTGTGGAAAGAGGTGAGTAGATACTTAAAACCTATCCTTTAATTTTAACCTCCCGAGTTAGACCAGCCATTAGATACTAATAAGAGGCACGGTAATTTGACTACATTACTGCTGCAGGCATCTAGCAAAAATTATTATAAGATCTGTTTGAATTTGTTCTACTAAGTAACCTATGTTAAAAGATTCGAAAAATGGGTAGATGCTCATGAACAGTATATGCCGGGGTAGTGGTACGAATCAGAGGCGCCGGAAATAGAGAGACTACCGGGGCGGTATGACAAACTGACGCAGTTTTCGCGCCTTTGTCTGGTGCGCACGTGGCGCATTGACAGAGTGCCCGCTGCAATCTCGCTTTTTATCAACGCCACAATGGGCCACAGCTACGTGGCGCCGCCAATGACCCTGCTCAACGAGGTCCTCGTCTCCACCTCACCTACAATACCCATCGTGCTCATCGTCAAGCCCGGGTCCGACCCACCCGCTGCGCTCACCACTCTGGCGCTCAGTGTCGACTTTGGAGTGAACAGGATAAAGTATCTGTCGCTGGGACAGGGTCAAGAGGCGGTAAGAACGATATTTGGACTTCGATGTATTGGAGAGATAGACAAATTTACCGCCTAATGTCGTGCGATACCATCTACTAGCATGGCTATACTTTGGCAGAGCTATTATTTCCAGATTCCTTAACTCGGAATCCGAGCATCAAGTAATAACATTTATTTGATCTGAACTAGGCCGCAGAAAGCCTCTTCTCTAGTTGCTTGGCAAGGGGTCACTGGCTGGTGTTTCAAAATTGCCATCTCCTACTCTCCTACACCTCTAAGCTGGAGAAGATGCTAGAAAGTGCGGTGAATCCGCATCCCGACTTCCGTCTTTGGCTTACCACAGAGCCTGTCACCACCTTTCCTGTCGGCCTGCTCCAAATCGCCTACAAGGTTGGTGCTCCCTTTCTCTCGATAAGCGTGATTTAATGCTCAACTTCCTCCACTTCACAGGTTGTAATGGAACCACCGAGTGGACTGCGTCAAAATATTATGGGTTCATTGAACAAGCTCGACGAAACCCAATTTGTGGCCTCCACACACCCCAAGTACCGCTCCATTATGTTTGTTCTGATCTTCCTCCACGGAATTCTGCAGGAGCGTCGACGCTACGGGAAACTTGGCTGGAATGTCCCATACGATTTCGCTGATGCTGACCTCCTGGTCTCTCTACTCATCCTGCAGAAATCTCTCAATGAAACCCAAGAGGGTGATGCGATCAAGTGGCCAAGCATTAAGTACCTGATTGGCGAGGTAACTAGCCTCTTGATGAGGGCACGAGTTATATTTCTGCCTAGGTGATGTACGGGGGACGGACTATTGACAACTATGACAGGCGCGTATTGAAGACCTACATGGACGAGTACTTTGGCGACTTCCTATTCGACGAGTTCCAGCCTTTCCACTTCTACTGTGATAACAATGTGGATTATATGATTCCCGGTGAACCGGATGGAACGACTGATTACCGCGAAAATTTCTTAAGTGAGTTCTTTCGATTTTTTTGGACCAAGTTAGCCAGTGTCATGCTGCAAAACCTTGTATTGTGCGTCATCACGGGACTTGTGAAGTTTGTCAACATTTCTCCCCTTTTGCACAAAGAAATTTGTGCCTGTTTTTGAAGGAATTGCTGGGTGAGAGGAAGTTTTTCTGTACTCCGACATGACTTGCCTCTTTTCGTCTTTAACTTTTCTACGGTGGATGAAGGAGGATTGATGGATGGATGGGTGCGGGATGGAGGAACGTTGCGGTGTAGATGCAGGGATAGCTAATCGTCGTAAAGCGACGAAAATAATTACAAAATGACCTTAGCAGACTTCAGTGGGCTTGACTGGTGTCAGGGCTGCAATAGTTGTAGCACTCCTGCGTCATGAGTGGTGCCATGATATTCCTACTCTTGTAATCTATCTACTTTCTCCTTTCTCTGCATCACCTGTTCATTCGTTTATTTGTCCTCACACTTGACTCACCATCGGCTACTCTCTTTCTACCTGATTGGCTCCCTGTGTGCCTGCTGATGATGACGGCATGTTGCTTCTTCTGTTTTTCACCGTCTCCCTTCACTACTTTCCGTTACTTCAGCTCTACGAGAGGTGAGGTGAAGTGTTAGCTGCCCTCGCCGTTACCGTTGATGCTCCCATAACTGAAGCTATTTCTGTAGCTATAGTAATTGGTGTTTAGTCTGTTGCGCGTTTTGAGGGTTCTGGCGCTGTTTAGCGGTGATGGCGGAGACGCTCCTCAGAACTGAAGCGTCAAAAAAAGTACGGAGAGGATGGGAATTCATTAATACGCTCATTTTTCCTCATAGTAACCTTGGATGTGTGGCCTGTGCAACAAAGGCCCAACGTCTTCGGTCTGCACCCCAACACTGCAATCGGATACGCGGTGAGATTTGCACGTAGCCTTTGGACGAACCTGCAGAACCTTCTGCCGGAAACGGACAACGTCACAGGCATTCCGGATGGTGCTGCGCTCTCGCGAGCTGCTCTGGATGTAAGTGAACTACTCAAGGAGATGGAGAAGACTGCTAATGAGGCGGCGAAAGCAGCAGAGGAACAGGAAACAGCGGAGGTGGAGGAGGGCAGGGAGAAGCTACCACCACCGCCACCTCTCAGAAAGAAGTGGAAGCGAAAGAGGAAAACCAAGCAAATGAGCACTCCACCTTTGGGGTCAGGTGTGTTGCTATTTGGAGGAGAAGCTGAAGAGGCGGAAGAAGAGGAAGGGGAAGAAGGAGGAGAGGAAGTAGAGGAAAGAGCTGAGGGGGTGGGAATGGAGGAAGAGGAAGAAAAGTGGGATTTAGATGAGGAGGGTTTAGAAACTGAGGAGTCTTCAATGACCACACCGGAGGATGACAGTGATGATGTGAGTTTTTGTTCCACCTTCAAATGATTTCTGCATGACAGGACATCAAATAAATTACCTTTTTTGTTTCAACAATTCCTGATTCTTATTGATCAAGGTATAACATGATGCTCCTGATGCCTTTCATTCCCTTCATCAACGTTTAATAGCTTGAAGTCGCGCAGAAGTAGGGTCAGCAGGTCAAGAGGTGAAAAATTCTAGCTGCGATTATCTTTAATATGTTCAGGTTTAGCGAAGAAGTGCTGTCATCTAACGTTGTCATTTATTTTTCACTTCTTCCTGTCACAGTAAAACGATTTGACTGTAGCGGCAGATGTCAAAGACTTATCCGATCCCACCTTTTCGTGGCTGCCCTTAGAACACCACTGTTAACGAGGAGGAAGAACTAGCACCAGGAGTAGAGAAGAAGGCGAAGTCCGCCTCAGCGACGACCACGACCATGGGTGCAGGAATGCTGGCGAAAGACGCTGTGCTAGATGCAATGGCCACGAGTATTCTGTCCCGTCTTCCATCGCCCTTCGACATGATTGGCCTGCGCAAGAAGCACATGGTGGGAGAGATATCGCCCACCCTCGTGGTGCTCATTCAGGAGGTAGATCGCTTCAACCTCATCCTACAGGAAATGCGCTCATCGCTGCGAGAACTAAGACGTGCAATTGCTGGCGAGGTGGGGATGTCAACAGAATTGGACGATGTGGCTGCCTGCCTGGGGAGGGGTAGCATTCCCGCCTCCTGGAGGAGACTTGTACCAGCAACAGAGAAGAGTCTTGCAGACTGGTTGCAACAACTGCTACAAAGACATGAACAGTATAAGAATTGGGTGGGTTATCGATGGTGAAAATATGTGTTTCTTGGAGGACTTAATTTTTTAACTTCTACAATTTGGCAAGTGTGTGAGTGAATCTGAGCTGGGCAGGTCGATGCAGTGATGAATGCCTGAGGGACAATTTAGGTGTCTAGATCCAGGATAGATGAAGTGCCAAATGCATACCACCGTGCACCCTGACGGAGTGTTTTGCCACTTCAGTCTAACGGGGGAAGGAGCGAGCCCCCTGTGATGTGGTTATCAGGCCTCCACCTTCCCCAGTCCTACCTCACGGCGCTGGTGCAAAAGGCCTGCCGGAAGAATGGATGGGCCTTGGACAAGTGCACCATGTCCACCTCCGTCACCGACATCCTCCCTGCCGATACCTCCACCATTCTCATGGCACCTGACGTCGGTTGCAATGTGGTTGGCCTGTACCTCGAAGGATCTGGCTGGAGTGTCGAGGTTAGTTTACCTCGTGTCCAGCTTCTCCTGCTGCATAGAGTGCGAATCTGGACTTGTCGCTAGGAAACTTGGTAGACTGTGGAACTTCTTGTAACCTCAAGCTATTCTGTTTCTTTTCTCTGGTTTGTTTTGATGCAATCACTTACTTGCTTTTGACGGCACTTAAATTAAGTTGATTTCGGGGTCCTATTTTAGGAGCACAGCATGGTCCATCAGTCACCGCGAATGCTGATCCAGGAGTTGCCGGTGATTCGCCTCACACCCATCGAGCGTCACAAACTGAAACTGACGGGTACCGTGGAGGTGCCTGTTTACGTGACGAGCTCGCGACGCAACGCCATGGGTGAGGGCTACGTCACCAAATTGGACATGCCCACCAATGAGCACGACTCCTTCTGGATCCTCGAAGGAGTGTGCATCATACTTAACACCGACTGACCAGTCTTCTGAGTGTGACTGAGACATCTGTGCCCAAGTCTGCCTCCCCTTGTTTGTTATTGAATAAATATCGTTAAGAGCCTTCGGGATCAGGAGAGCTTGGAGTGCCAAATGTATACGACTTGAAGGGAATCAGCATCATTTGAAATCCTAAATGTCGGTATGAGCAAGCTCATTGCCCCTCGTTTTATAAAGTGAATTAGGTGGTTTGATTTTTAGAAAAAAATAATCCCATTTTTGCAACATTCGATGAGATTAGTGTTACGCCATTGTAGAATCCTGTTTTAGGTTAAAGTTTTAAATTAAAAAATTGTTCATCTCAAGACCGAGTCACGTTTTGTGTGATAAATTCACTGCGACTCAACAATCAACCCTTCCTTGACATGACTTAAATTGTTTTAATCAGCCAGGCGCGGTGCTATAACCTTCCCCGCACTTTTGACTTGTTGAGTGGACTAAAGACATGCGCTTTAACGAAAACAGATGGGAAGTCGAGCTGCACATTCACTTAGATGGTGCATTCCGGCCATCCACTGTGTATAGATATGCCGAAAAGAAGGGAATACACGTACCTGGCTCTAATGCGGAGGAATTTACGAGTAGATTAGCAATAACGCAACCAAATTCTCTCAGTTCATTTTTACAAACGTTTGACTATATCATCTCACCTATTGCAGGTGATAAAGTAAGGTTTATTTTTTGTAATTTTGTTTTGGATTCTCACTTCTGGTAAGATCGTGTTTCGAATTAACAGGAAGCTATCAATCAGATAACACTCGATTTTGTTGAAGACTGTGTTACCCGAGGTGGTCACTGCTATGTGGAACCACGATTCTCACCCCACATCCTCACTGGAGGCAAGTTGAGTGCCGAGGAGGTCACTAAGACGGTTCTTGACGCGCTGGAACGTGGTGGCGCAAACCACGACCTCCAATGGCGTGCCATCCTCTGCATGATGCGAGGCAATCCCGAGTGGTCTGATGATGTCGTTGCTATCGCCAAGAAATTTCAGCCTTATGGCGTTGTCGCTGTCGATGTTGCCGGTTAGTTGTCTCTCAAATTAGGGTGTTCAACTAGGATGTCATTTAAGGCAGATTTTGACTCAATCGCTACCTGACGACAGTACATTTTTTCCTTCCAATTATCGAAATAAACTGTCACTCGACTTTGAACTAATTAGCATCCCCTAAGCATATCTAAGCTCAGCTTTTGGACCCAGTTTATGTCAAGGGCGTCTTTTGTCTCGGTTATTTGACACCGCTTCCCGTCCGTCCACCTCTGTAAGGTGCTACTGATTAGTTTACAATTTCTAAGGCCGCTGGAGAATTGAACCATCGGATTGGCATTACTTTCTTACTAAGATGTGTTTAAATCCCTTCTTTCACCTCGTTTTATGTTAGAATGCTTGTTAAATAATCCCGTTTGATAGCAATTGATCAGATAAAATGCCGTGATTTCTCGTCAATTGCTGCTGTCCTCTTCATCCTACAGTTATTACTAATTCGCTATCTTTTTTAGTGTTGGATTCTTCTCTTTTCGCACCTCAGAACTCATTCGCCTAAACTTGATTATCCTCAGTTTTAGTTGGTATTCCTTCTACAGATATTCATTCTTTTCCTTTTCATTAAGGCAAAGCTCTCATTTGAGTGGGAATTTTCGTAAGGACTCCTTTTCTGCTTGAAAAAATTAATTAGTCTGGTTCTAAAATAAATATCGCTACTTTTGCCTGCCTTAATGCTGCAGTTGATATCCTTCTGCTTGATAATAGCACTGTAGGCGCACCTTTTTAGTCTGATGGGCGATTTTACCCTCTCATTCTCGCCGTTCTTTTTCTGGAATGTTGTTATTTCAGCTAATGGTTTTGGCACTCACTCGAGGTCACCTAGACAGGGTCCATTCGTGTTGTTGTGTCATTGAGTCTGGCACGCAGTTGTGCTCCTTTGCGCCTCGGCGGCGGATGACCTGCTTTGTCTGTGATAGCACACAGGCCCTCTAGAACAATATGAGCGTTTACGGTGGCGGCTTTACGAGCACGATAGATCTCAAGCCAACCTTCTTTTCTTTCCCATTTTCTATCACAATGCCTTTTTTCACTAGCATCGAGCAAATCTTGGCTTTTAAAGACTTATTGTTGTCGACAGTAGTTCATTCTGCGGATGCAGATCTGGTCATTCTAGTTCAATGATTTTGAGTCCTCTAGGTCTGTTGGCACACTGCTTAGCGCAGTTTTTTGAGAATAAGAGACACTAGTAAAACCAGTTTTCTACAACTTGCAAGTCACTTCTCAAGGTAACTTAATTCGTTTTAATGAGTACTAGTAAGCCCGTGAACTACCATGGTTACTTCTCCACAAAGAGTACCCTTTTGTTCAATTTCTCTATTATGAAGGGTATCTGTGCTACTGAAGGATATTGTTACTGGCAGATGTTTCACTTCTGATCCAAGCACAAACTACTGTTGCCACTAGTCCTTTTTTTCTGCCTTTGGCAATTACCTATCTCCCCATTACCATCGTTGTTAACAGTGTCTAGGCTGATTGCAGCTACCATTCTAACGGTACCGTCTCTGGTGGTGGGTGCTGAATCGGTTTGGTGTTAGAATACAGCATCGTCTAGTTGGTATTCCCTACTAACTAACTGCTTAGTCATAGCTTTGCCGTGGCACCTAGGCTCGAGGTGATGAGGCGTTTTATCTCTACACTATTGTACGTCAAAGTGTGATGCAGTACGGCGCTTCCGATACTGCTGTCAGCCCCCTACTCACTTATTGCTTGTTGCCTCCCCCTAATCACCGTCTTCGTCAATTTTTTTGTGCTAATGAACCAGTGATTTTGGATGGGACTCCGCGACACATTTTACAGGTCATTCATGCATACACACACACCCACACACTTGCATGCAAACATTACCTTCAATCTAGCGTGCCTTGTCATCTCGAACTGCCTAATTTTAATCGGCAATAGGAGCCTCAAGAAGCTGTCACATGCCCAAAACGGCTTGAGCGTTAGTTCTAATAGTTGTAACTCACGAAAAAGCTGGAAGTTTCTTTTGAACTAAGGCTAATAAGTTTGACATCGGGAAGACCTATCATCACAGCCGAGGCGTTTTGGAACTCAGGCGCAATACTGATTGTCGCTGCGTTTTCACACTCATCTACTGGATAATGCATGCATGCCTATTTGGCTGTCATTAGTTTGTGCTGTCAGCTCAAGTAGAAAGTTGGTGTGTCATCGGAGTTAAGCTGGGCAGGCGGAAAATTGGCGGTGGGTGGAATAGTAAGCTTTCTTTCTAGTTAAAATTAGTTTGTGATTGACTTAATATTTGTAAGCAGTGCTCCGGACTAGATGCTCACGGCGTAGCCCTAAACAATTATTATTAAACAAACCTTAAGCGTGTTCGCGTTGTTATAATTATGAGATCCAAAAATTAATGATGTCTAATATTGCACTGCAAAAACCGGGGCGTCAGGGCTGTGGTGGTGCGTTCCAACTTATGACTTCCTTGCCACGGAAGTATCAGGTTGGAAGTCCTTTTTTTCTCGTCATGATGCACTAAATTGGTTTTCCCATTCTTCTGGTCACATGTTCTTGGCATTATGGGCAAAGCTTAATGCTGACGAAGCGTATGATTCTTCCATTGAATTTAGGCCCAATATTTATTGTAATTTCTCACCTTAATTACCAGCGGTAGACGAATTCGATTTTGACGAATGCTGTAAAAGTGTGGAACAAAGTATCCCTTAGGAAATTGCGGTGATTATCGCCTTCTATCATACTAAACATTCCGACTCGGCTTCTGATTGGTGAAGATTGTCACCCAATGACCGGATGAGGTTGTGCTGGTGCGAAGCCCGGTTTCTTGCCGTGTGTCGGGTTTTGCGCCTACTGGAGGAGTTCATTATCGCAGAGGCAATTAAATATCAGTCAAAAACGGCTCTGAGGTGGGTTTTTGAGTACGTATGAGCTTTGATTGTCATAAGTGTTAATCTTTACTTTCGTCAGTTGGTGTAAGTGCCGCCCGCTCCTCGTTTTATTATTTTGAATGCATTTCATTTCTGAGACCTCTTAAATTGCATAGGGATGTTGTTGCATTGCTTTTTACCTGGTTTAATGTTTCAATCATCGCTAGATTTGATCTTTATGATATAGATTGCGGTTTCACAAACATTACGGACAGAATGGATGGATTTCACGACTATTCTGCGAGAAGTGGTTTTATTTCTTCCCCCGAAGGCATATTTGGTCGCAAATAATAATACCTAGACTCAATAGACGAAGTCCAGCTTTGACAAAATGGCTAAGTTGAATTCAAACACCAAACCTTCTTAAAAGCATAATTAAATATTTTGTTGCCAAAATTTAGACCTAACTCTACGGATATGATTCAAAATATGAACTGAAATTTGGCAATTTTGTTATGCGCAAGATCTTTAAGATGTTTTCCACTAGTGCCTGGACCATCATTTTACACGATTTATTAGGTAGGTCGTCTGTTAACTTTATTTGCCTTCCGTTATCCATTCACACTAATACATATTAGTGCAGGGGAACGCATTTGTAAGCACTTTTTAAGATGAGAGATCGGTGGCATAGACAGTGGCATACCCATACTTCCAACGGCACGAATTCGGTGGACTAATCGTGGGAGGCTGAAAGGCTTTGCGGAGTGTCGGTATATGCAATCAAAACAATTTCGCTCTTAAGATACGAGGTGTAAAATGAAGTGGGCACCGAAATACCAAGTTAGACTTTAGCTTCCACTCCAATGTTGGTGTTTGTTAAGCAATCATAGTTTTTGCCAGTTCCATAGCCTACAACAAACGCGTACCCGAATTTTACGGCATGTTAGAAGTAATGTCATCAGGCTGCTGGTTGACGGCAGGCTGAAGCACGCTGGTTAGGGTTGTTCATTACGTGGATGCGGGATACACGACAATTGACATCCAATCGTACGACACTTACCACGTGCTGTGCTCTGCTGATGTTTGATGGGGACAATTAAGGTTATTTTCCCGCTATGAGGGTGAAGTTCACGCCAGTGGTTGTACATACAAATCGCACGGCAATATCTCATCATTGATATTGCATTCCACAGGTGATGATAAACCATGTGATGGAACGAACACAGACCCACGGATAAAGGAGGCCTTTAAGAAGGCCAAGGCGGGGGGTCTACACTGCATAGCCCACGCGGGTGAGAACGGGCCAGCGGCTTCAGTCACCGAGGCCGTCCATGAGATGTTTGCGGAGCGAATCGGCCACGGGTACCACATTTTAGACGATCCAGCAGTCTACAAAGACGTGCGCGAAAGGAATATTCACTTTGAGGCAAGTTTTAGTCCTTCAAATGTATATTTACAAGTTGGTTAACTACTACCAAACTTTTGGTTCCCCCACTAATGGCTGTATTGCTTGCCAAAGGATAAACAACTGTTTGCATCCCCACCCATTTACAACTTATTCCGTCACCGTAGTAACCGTACTTTCACAATGAGCCTGCTTTCGAGATAGAAGACCAGAAATTGCCTTAACAACGAGACAGATCTGCTGTATCAATCAGGTGACTGGCTGCACTCTTTTCGCGCTTGTTTCACCATCATGACAAGGGTAAAGCCGAAGTCACACGCCCGGTGGCATGCATGGTAATGCACTTCCATTGCCTACTGGGAGACAGGCTTCAGGTGTGACCAATGCACGACTCTCCGTTCTTCTATGACCTATTTGAAGCGAATTTTTCCTATCATCGGCAAGATTTGCAGGGTGTCTCCCGACTGCTCTTGTCTGCCTTGGTGTGATGGTTGCGATGGCGTACTTTTAACGGGTGGAGCCGCAAGAGACAAAATCTCTTGTGATTTTCACGGAGTTTGTTATGGTTTGGTGCAAATCACTGAATTTCGCTATCTGACATGAAACAGGTCTGTAGACACATTCACATGCATTCATTAGGTGGCCGGCACTCCTGTCGGCTACTGTGAGTAACAGTCAGACCATTTCGTCGTCGGAGGCGTAGAATTTCAAGAGACAGTTGCCCAAGTAATCCTTTTTCAACCTCCAACGCAGGTGTGCCCCCTCTCTAGCAAACTGACGGGCTCAGTCCACGGCGAGTGGTCCTCGCACCCAATCACTCGCTTCGAAGCTGACAAAGTCAACTACTCCATCTCCACCGATGACCCCACAGTGACAGGTCAGTGGATGCAGGCGGAGAAGCGTATGCTCGCTATGCAAATGGTGCTGGAGGGTGAGCAGTTTCACATGGCCAATCTGCGTGCTGCTGAGGCCTGCTTCCTCGGTGCTGAGGACAAGGCTGCGTTGGTTCAGCACCTCAAAGACCACCCCCCCTTCTAAGCGCCACTTCTGGCGTCTGTCGAGTGCACTTCCCCAGCTTCTAGTACGTCCTTCTGTTAGTCTTCCTGTTCGTTCGCATATCCGTCCATAGGTGTATCTGATTAAAGCTTCTTTAATTTCAGATTGTCTTTGTTGGTGTGTGGTGGGAGAAGGGGTATTTGGTAGTTGTTAGAAGGCTCTCGATTAAGTTGCCTCATTGCGTGTTGCTCTGCTTGCCTTGCTTGTCCATGATGATACTGATGTTTGGGGGTTTGGGCTGTCTAAATGTGATTGAGGAGTGAATTAGCGAATCCTCTGGTCTGCGTGTGTTTCTACCTCGCTTCGACTGCACTGTTGTGCCAGCAGACATAACCGTTGTCCACGGCAGTCCAGCAAGTACAGATTGAGTTGCCCCCGTGGAGGTACATCCGAGCAGCGGTATGTTCTCTCGCCATTCATCGGCTGGCGCAGGCACCGTCAACCACCACGGCAGGAACCAGTGGCACCAATGAATGACTTCTGGCGTGGCGCGATGATGAGACTCCCAGGAGTGCGACTTCCGGCGTCAATCATGCGGCTCTAAGCGCGCAGCAGCCACCCGGCCGGCGTGCGGAGGAGCTGTGAACTCCATCGTTCACGGAAATTTGCAATCTAGGAAGGTTGAAGCGTGTTGGGCTATCGAGACTAGCAAGGAGTGTCAGGATGGGTCAGCTGTAATGGCAAACCCTTCCATACCGAAGCCCGGGGAATGTTTATCAGTACAAAATTGAACCAGGTTGAAAAGGGACACAATTTTGACTCACCGAAATGTGCTTCTTTCAGCCCTCCTCGCGTATTCACGCCCAGTACGTTCAAAAGGACCGTATTTCAAAACTACCGGTGTCCAAAAATGAGCTCCACCCGTTGACAAACAGAACATGGATTCCAGATCCAAAAAAACAACCAACTTAACCATTGACAAACCCTGTCAACCCATTTGCTTCATAAATTTAATGTGTATGCGGATGTAAAGTGTGCTAATTGGACCTAAAATCCTTATTTTGTAAACCAAAGTTACGGATTGTTCTAACTGACAGGAAGTTGGGTGTTTACGCACTGTCAAGATGCTAGTCGTGATTTTGCACCCGTCTCCAAGGTTTTTGGATCTAAAAGCGAGCTCCGATACGGCCTGCATTGCCAGTGATCGCAAACAGCTTCCTCCGGATTTAAAAACGTGTCTAGCAGTATGAGTTGATAAAATGAACTAGATGACGGAAATGAATTGCTTGGAGTGCGCGTCCATACGTCTTCACGCGCTGAGACGTGTACTTGACTCACATCGTTGAGGCTTTAACAAATCGGTTCCATTTATTGTCGATATAGATCGTCAGGATTTCTTCATCATTGACAGGAGGTCAATCACAAATATTTCAATTCTTTTAAACTACAAATACACAATTCTACGACTTTTAGAGAACACCTACACTGACGGAGCAAAGCCGCATTCCAACCATACACGCACCTTCCGCACACAGCAACCAAGGAAGAACAGAATACTAATCGATGGACACTTTCAAGCATGATTATTGCAACCACAACTAATTATTACCGCCTAGCACCACTGGTAGCCACTTTCCGAACAGATCCAAAACTTGAGATACCCATTTGCCATGTTACTTAAAACTCATAAGTAGACACAAACCATAGAAAATACTATAGGCTTTATTTCAAAGGCCGGCTTCACATCACTTTCGCTAAACAAACACGTCGGCTCACTCCCCTGCTGGCACCACCTCTACATCTGCCTCCTCTCCTTCTATGCACCTCTGAAATTTTGAGAGTAGGAGAGACGCCGTAGCCTCGCACAGTGGTATCCAGAGCATGGAAATAGCCCAGTTGGGGATGTAATGAGTCCAGTGCACCAGGCTGCCAACCAAGGCACGAGTTTCATACAGCAGGGCCAAGCGTTCATCGGATAGTCTCTCCCGAGGTGCTCCATAGACCAACCAAGCCAAGAGGACAGCATGGAGGAGGTAGCGCAAACACTGCGCGAAAAGGCCGCAAACTAGCTGCAGGGGAAGAAAGGGGAAGTAATTACAGAGCATTCCAATGTAAAACAATCGAAAAAGACGCGAACCGTCGTGCCCAGCTGTGACCGGTCCGACTCGGCTTGTTGCCTATCCAGAGCCCTAACTTTGCGCTCGAGTTTAGAGTAGACCGCAAAATTGTCCACCATGTTGAGTTGACTCATTTTTTTCCGAAGGTCACGCACTTCTTGACATCTGAGTTGGGAAGCTCGATAATGAGCACGACAGGAGGGTAAGAGATGTGCAGCTAACTTGGGGACGAGAATAGGGAGGAGGATGCCAACAAAACGGCAGATGATTATTGCTGCTAGACAGAGGGAGAGATAATGCATCCAGACAGATAAAACGTCGGCCTCAGTAGTCATTAGAATCGACATCTCCGGTCGTTGCATTGTAAAAGTCGTTGTACACCTACCAGATATCGTATTAATCATATCAAGACAAGGTGTACAACTTACTTCGTTTTCTAGTGTTCTTGTAAGGAGTTGAACCTCGGCGATTTTGCTCAAAAGTTGCCGAACCTTGGAGAGGCGTGTCTGGAAGCTCTTGGTGATTAGATGCACAAGTTTGGCGCTCTCTTTACGATATTCTGATAGAAGATGTCTGGTAACCTCGTCTTGAAGTTCCAAAGAGGCCTCTTCAGCAGGGAGAGAATTAATTAACAGTTCAATCTGTTTCGCTGTAGTCGCTATTGTAACAGCAAATTTGTGAGCGTTATCTAGGTGACAAAACCAATCGCTAGTAGTCAGACAAGTTTTGAAAGACTTTGTTTTGAAACAGACACTTTACCTTCTTGACTTTGATTTTGCAAAAGCGCCTGAAACTCTGGATTGGAGGCCCACTCCTTTTCTCTACGACCGTTATGATTAAGTTCACGGAAGAGACTTGGCTGTGCAAGCTGCTGAATTACTCCAACAGCGTTACCGAGATTCTCAGCTTGCAAATTAATAGCGTCCTGCAACTCTGTCAGACGATCAGCCATGTACGGCTCCGGACCAACCTCTCTGAATTGCTTAAAATGAGTTCACATTTTGGCATCAAGCACTGATCATATTGACAAACCAAAAAACGTGAATAAAATGCTTACATAGGTGCAAATTTTTTTGCATTAAAAATATTTTAGGACACGACCAAATAACTAAAGTCCTAAGCAAATTCTGCATCAGAGCGCATTTGTAACTTTTTTATTAAATTTGAGAGGAATTCAGCATTTGTGATTAAAAGTGCTGTAACATAGTGGAATAAGCTGAAAGAAACATGAAGCAGGTGCAACAAAAACAATCATTGACTTAACAAACTTAACGCAATATTTTTTAACAATTAATATGCTTTTATTTGGGCTTATATCATATCCAAAAATAAGAAGACTGTGTTTTAGTATATAAGCTCTGGTACCGTAATTGGCTGAATTATTACCGCGTCGCACAGCCTTACTTGTGTTTTGTGTTTTTTTTTGGCGTACGCTTTATCAATGTTTCTTTTAACATCGCTTGATGCTATTATTAGTATCGTCTACATCCTTGACACGGAATCATTGGGATGTCTCTAAGCTGGATCCCCTAATCCCTTTTCCCATTTTCAGCGCCCCCTTTTTCTTGAATTATTTTCCACATATCTTTTCTAGCTTTGAATTCTTTGTGATGAGTCTCAACTCAAAGCCGCCTGATTATCTTTCCATGACACGTGGTCAACTCCAACTTGCATTGGGAAGACAGCTTGCTCTTAGAGACTGGTACGTTAAACAATAGTACTAAGAATTTAGTCTAACATGCTAGTTTAACACGCCGGTTATCATTCGTTATTTTTGGTTCAGCTTATCATCCAAGCTGCCAGACTCCGGTAAGAAGCTGAATGAATCAATAGCTCGTGTTCAATCCATCCTTGAGACCAAACTTCATCAGCCTCCTCTTCTACCACCATCCGCATTACAAATTCGTAGCCCAAATCGCAGACGTCTTGGAGTGCTTTGCACCTCCTCAAAAGACGTAGTAATTGAAAAAAAAGAAGAGGGTGAAATTGAAGATGTTGACAGTTTAATCGACGGCCTTGTCTCTCTCAATCTCGGTCCTGCGAAAAGTGATGATGTAGGGGCCGAAGAAGACTTGTCGCAACTTCCTAAAGAGCCTCTTACTCCTGATGAGATTACCAATTTTCGGCGCCTTTGCAATTTGCCTCGTTTGAACGACGAGGGTGTCTCCTATCATGCCTTTCTCTTTCAGTTGAGGCCAATCAATTCTGAACTTGTCCGTCTCATGATTATTGATTGTTGGTAGGTCAGCTAGCTACAGGTTTTAGATTCCCTTCATTTGTTTCTGCTTGTCTCTAATCCAGGAATTCGACAAAGCAGTTTGTGAGGCATGGGGCGATCTTCACGTGGGCAATTGAAGGTAGTCCTCTGCCACACAATGCGACAATGCGATACGACACAGACACTGCCGCGCCTGGTATAGCGGTGGCTGAGATGTGGCGATTCGTTCGGCAGGAGTCGGCAGCGGAGTGGTCTGTGCTTGTAGCCGATTGTGCGGGAAGTTTGGTACGACTGCGCCGGCTCTTTTGCTGCCCCAGTGTCCGTCATCACCCTGGGGCGAGGAATGGAATGCCGAAGAACATCCGTTTTATCGTGGCTGATGATGCTAATTCCGAGAAGTAAATTCTTGTTATTTTATCAGTTTGCACCAGGCTTGAATAATTAGAGCAAATAGTGTGCAACTTTTGTTAGTGGAAATTCAACAAATGAATTACTGTTATTTACTCAGTCCTTTTTTTGGTTTTGACTTGTTTGAAGTAGGTGGGGGTCCTGTTTGATCAACTGATTCTTTCTTAAAAAAAGGTTATCGATGTATTTTTCAATACATGGGCTTGGCCAAGAATTGCACTGTCTTTACTTGAAAAATTGATGGAGAAGCTGTATAATTCGAGAACATCGAGTTTATAGTATCTTTGATGTGAAACCCCTGCGATTGGTGACCATGCCTCCTGTAATAGCGGGTTTTTTAGTGTCATGGGATTGCTATGGTACTATTTTTCACTATCATATCTTGAGACCACTCGACTCCTAGTAGAATTGAATTTACTACGTGGTCTTCACCTGTGAGTTCTGTCTTCTGCAATTCGACTGAAGAACTTCTTTCTTGACGCAGGAAGGCATACGAAACAAAGGAGCAGCAACTCTCCGAAGAGGGCGGTACGAGCGCCAGCTCGATGGCGTGCACTGCGCACTACGCGAAGTTGGATGCAGCGGCCTTGGCCAAATTGCGACCGAAAACTGTTGCGTGGATCGAGGTGGGTTGCACACCTCGAAAGAATAGCGTTGACTCAAAGTAGACGTCTCTTCATCCCTTCAACCATCCATTAATCCACCCTTCTGTTTCTGCCACTTTTTTTCATTTCCTCAATCTGCTTCAATCGAACCGATCCCTGCCTTTTATTTGTTGGTGAACCTATTTTTTATTTCAGCTCCTCTGGCTCTCTAACTCAGAACTCACTCATCTCTTCAGCCCTTTACTACTCCACCTGCCAAATGATCCAGTCATCCTTCATTACATCCACATTCCTTTCACTAGCTTTACTTTCATAATAAAGGCTAAAGAGTGTCGGTAACTCAACAGAACCGCTCCATTGTTAATTGATGGGTTTCATTCTACTTCCAGGCGCCTCTAAATCTCCACGCTCTTCGTGCTATCGCCGAAATGCCACGTGGTCCTGTGGTCTGCCACCCGCCCTACATAGCCCCCTCCGTTTCCTCCTGTGTATCCCCAAAGAGCGACCAACAGACTACGCCAGGATCTCCTCCCATGCTCAACTCCGTGAACAAGTCCCTCCTAATTCGACTAGCCGCTACCGGCTTCAACCCCTCTTCTCTTGCCCTACTCGCCGGACAGGCACGGTGGCGCGGCTTTGCTGGCCTCCTCGCGACGTCTCACGTCTCCCGATGTCCTGAGGATCTGGCCAACCTTTACCGCCTCTTCAGACGGGTGTATCGGTAAGCTAAAACATTATTCTTATGATTAGGTAGGAGGCGTAACTAATTAAGCGCAATTTCGTTCCCCTTTCAAAGTGGTCTAGCGCTAAACACGGATCTGTATCGCGAGGACGCCTCAAAGCCGTCATGTTCCCCACTTTGGAGTTCACCGTTACGACAATTGAAGACCCTTTCGATGAAAGAGTCCCTAAAGGTTATGACGCGAGTTCGCGATGAGTTAAAGGTCCGTTCCTCCGGTTTATCCCTTTTCCTCGTTGTACTTGTAATTTTCCGACCATCCCGCTTCTGCAGGCGTCGCAGAAGGAAGCAGTATTAGAGGCCAGACTAAGCTTGCCACCTGCATCCGCGATGTTATTGAAGTGAGTTTCCCCCGATTTGACTATCAGCGTAGTTTGATCTCGATGTCACTGTCACTTGTGCTCAATGGCTTGCAGGTATCGTGAACAGCAAGCGGAAGAATCAGACGATACACTGTGCGCAGACAGCGATGATGATTGAACTTTTACCAGATTATATCAGTATGCAAGCCTTTCTTACTACCGTTCATTTTTGTCCTTTTATCTTTGGAGAATAAAATGTCGACTCAGTCCAGTGTAAGTACCAGCAAAGATTGCCACCGATCTTAGTAGGGGCTTAAGTGCAGCAGACATGTATCATCAACGCAGCCTTGAAAGCATTGAGATATAAAATTTTGGGAACAGCTGAAATAACAGCGGCAGAGGCGGCTGAAGTACAGGAGGCTAGAAAGATCCGTATGGTGGTAGTTATACGTCCTCCGCAGGCGATGTAACAGACCCTTCAGTGATATTTGTTAATCCAATCCACTACTTTGTGCAGAAGCTACCACCATGTCTTCCTGACAGGCTTTTAAAATAAGCACAAAAAACGCCGTCGGCACACTTTACCAGTGTCTTACTTGATCACCAGGTCCGTGGTGCTGAAATAACACGACGAAGTGATGGGAGACGTGCGTTATGTCCATGGTTGTTAGGATTTATTGTAAATCCAGAAGAAAATAAGTCAGGAATTAATGATCTCTAGTTGTTGTTTGCCGTCTGCAGAACACGCAAAACGTAGAGGAAGAGATTGAGGATATCCAAGTAGAGGGTGATGGACGCGGCGATGTATTCCTCCGCGGAGAAGCGCTCCATTATTATCTGCGTGTCAAAGATCAACAAGCAGGCGAAGAGAAAAGCACCACTAATCGATAGAGCCAGGTGAATAGCCGGAGAGGCGAAGAACGTCTAAAAGACAAATCGAACTGACTAGATAGTGCATTGGACAGCGGATGAGTGAGAAACCGTACGTTCAAGACGCCGCCGACAAAGAGGGCCATCAGAAGCGTACCAAGGCAGGCGGCCCAGGAGGAGAAATCACGCTTCGTTTGCAACGTGTAGAGGGTTAGACCAATGGTAAGAGCTGCGGTAATCAGGAAAGCTTGCAAGACGATCGCCAAATCAAAATGAACGACTAGATATAAGAAGAGTTAGTGGGGAAAATGGCACTTTACCGACCAATCCTACAAAAAAGGATTCAACCAGAGTCTAAGAGGAAGGTTAATCCAACTGAAACATACGAAGCTAAATAGCAGGATAAAATTCATTGGAGTGTCATATCGCTTGTAAAACATCGCTATCAATAACACGAGGGAGGCAATGATCAGTAAGAGCAAAATGAAAGAACTAAGAGGCCATTGATGTAATGCAAACAATGTGTCCCACTTTTCAGCCAGAAAAGGTGATAACTGTTCCTTAAAAGTAAGCAGAACAGCTCCGGTAGTGCAGGTTAGGACCAATTGTGCGCAAAGAATAGAATAGAGTTTTCGAAGGAATTCTTTGGCAATATCGAGAGGAGACAATCTTACCCATCCGTATGTAGACATCCGCATCTTTGACACAGTTATTATACGAAAAGTCGTTTTCTAGTTTCCGACCCAGCGAAAGACTCGACATTTTCGTAGAGATATTTTGCAGAATAAAGAACCAATAGAAGCCAAAGTTGCTAATCCTCGTTTCTGTTCAGTCTGTTTGTAAACCACATCTTATAATGATAGTAGTCGGGATTACAAACAATTCTATAGTTATGTAAATATACTTTGAAACGATTTCAGTGATAAAATGTTTGCTTCTTTGTAAGGAAAAACGTCTGTTGTAAATGCCACTTTAGGGAGAAAAAACCCTGTTGTTTATATTTCCCTAAATACTGACTTTATAGCTGTAATATGATTTGTATTATGCACACAGTCAACTTTATATCACAATGTTTCTTTCACCAATTCGTAAATGATATGATTTCTTGCTAAAATTAGAAGATTTATTTCACAGAAAGTAGCATTTTGAGTAATATTGTAAAGCAATGCACCTGTCAATAACTCTGCTAGAGGATATCGACTTTCCTGCACAAGCATTTAATGGTTTGAGGAGCTGTGGTGACGCATTTGTCCATCTTTTTCCTCCATGCCTCAAATTTGAGGTCCTATGTAATACTTATGTAGCGTCCCGAGACTTCCTTAAAGACGAAGTAAGACACAATACTTGGGCAGAATATGTGTTTAGCGCAGAGAAGATCTTTGGGCTACTGGCATGGCCTGAAGGCCAGCCCCCTCAGCGAGGTACAAGAAGGCTAATTCAAAGTACAAAAGTGGAGCCTCAACAATACCGAGGAATAAACCACCATCGTATTACATTTATATTGTTTTAATGTACCTTTCAGAGAGGAGGCAAGACTACACTTCGAATCTGGTGACGTAGTCGGCGTCTCCCAAGCCTGAGAGCGATTGCGGCTCCCCCCTCCCCCTCTTTAAACTTTGTACGTGTTTTCCCGATCCACTTCCCTCTAATAAATATGTCGAAATTAAATCAACCAGGTTGTTCTAAAAGCACTAGGAACAAGGAAGAGGAGACCTGCTAGTTTCATCCTACACGTACATCAAGAAAATTTGCAAGCTGAGGATAGAGTTTATTAAAACAGCGCAATTTTTACAAAGGATCAAAGTTTATTGAGGATTATCAGTTTATTTCGTACTCGTGGGTAAATATCGCCTTTTCGGTCTTGAATCTATTCCTATCAGTCCACTTGACATACATAACTACATTTGATTTTTGATGGGCGATGTAATTCCTTTTTCAACATCCGTTTTATTTGAGACGCGGTAAGTGTGCATGACATCCGTGACTGGGCAGATGTTGTTGGCTCCTAAGTAGAAAATGATCTCCGAAATTACTTAACCAAGATCTACAGGACCCTT
>NW_020170453.1:251829-253081 GCF_000524195.1 Echinococcus granulosus | reverse complement strand
ATATGCGAAACAATTTTCCTTCTATCCAACCACACACAATGTGCGTTTAAGTTAGCGGATGAGATTCTTTCAGTCTCTTTTGGCATAAATGTTGCATAAGTCTCATTTATCTTCTCTTCAATGGCCTTCATACCCTTCGAACACTGAGATTAAATGGACTTTGACATTTTTATCGCATAGAGTAAGTAGAGATGGGTGCAAGTTTAGGAAGGTTTGGACACGGGAGTCTTCTCTGGCTTGGGAAATGTTGGTCGCTCCGCATTCACGAGGTTTTACTCGACTACCCGGCTCCTCTTTAAAGGGTACATTTAAACAACAAAAGTATTACAAAGCCCTTTTGCTTCTTCGGGGCCGTTGGCTTCTAATTCACCGTCCGGTGATTTTCAGCTTTTCGTTAGTGCACAAACCTCATCTTCATATTCAACCGGTGGCACCCCATCGTAGGGTTGCATATTGCTGTGGTGAAAGGTTACTGGCTGGGTACGTGGTTGTGCGTTGTAGACGAGGTATTTGTAGGTGAGAGTTCTTTCGCCACGCGAAATGGGCTTTTGCTTCATGGGTGATGGAACTTGAGGTGCATTTCAGGTGGGGAATTGGCCTATAAATTTGCATTAAGTCTCCTTCTCGGTAGATGTTCGTCCGGCTGTATCGGTCTTAACATTTCTCTTCCCTGATATAAGGCAGCCTTAAATGCTTATGCGCGATACTAGAAGTTCATCTTGCGCCTTCTTTGAGATGCGTTTGGTACTCTGGAACATTGTCGGCTGCTTCGTCGGTGCTTGGCAGGAAGATGTAAGAAGGCACTCACATTTTACTACCTTTGAGCAATTCGACCGACAATGCACCCATTGGAATACGGACCATAGCCATGTACGCTTGGAGGACACCATCTATGCTTAAATCTTAGTCTTCTGGATGTGCCTTAGGTAGTCCTATCAGATTACGATTCGTTCATTCCACCTGTCAGTTGTCATGTGAGTGCCAAGGTGTTGTGGGTGTCTTTGAGATCTGTAAGGTCTTACATAGTTCAGTGAAGAGTCTGCCCCCGAAGTTAGGGCCTTGATCGCTATGAAAGGATTCAGGAGCTCCAGGCCGGCAAATCCATCGACTAAAGAGAACTGAAGTACCCATTTTAGAGCCTTTCGGCTGCTTGGGTTCTGCCTTGACTGCTTTTTTGAAGTGGTCTACCATAACAAGAATATGTCAGTTTCCTCTGTTTGTGGGCGGTAGAAGACCCATAATGTTTATATCC
>NW_020170453.1:213890-251729 GCF_000524195.1 Echinococcus granulosus | reverse complement strand
GTGTTATTAAATGGGTGTTTGTCTATTAAGATCTCTAAAGTGAAAGATTTTGTGCCTGCAAGCGTAAAATTGCATCGCTTGACAGTAGGTGGAGAGAGGAACACATAATGATCCATGAAAGATGGGTTACCCAAATTAATAAATTCTTTTTTGAGTAACCAAACTGTTTTTTTCTATACAAGGACTATAGCCTTTGTATGCTCAATTAAACTCTGCGGCTTGGTCTTCAGACTGTGGTAACAGCCTCCACCGCTTCCATACATAATTAATGTTCTGTTTCCCATGTCATTAAGAAAAACTTGGGAGCCACGCAAATTCATACACACCCATACTATTCAAAGTTGCGGACATAAAGTCGCTACCTTAAACATGCTACAGGATGATGCCGAAAAAATTTTGCATTTCCTTAAAAATTGAGCTGCATTAACGCAATTTTAGAATCAAAAAAATTTCCTCCAACAGCTGGCTCAATCCTTCAACAATAAAGCACACTCAGTTTTAGCCCAAGAAATGCCTGTAGCACAAGGTTAAAAGACTATAAGTTGATTAAAAAATAGGTTTTATTTAAGCTATGTATTTTAGTTAATAAAATATATCAAAATATAAGTGCATGATCCCTTGATGTGATTGGCCGACTTCGTAACGAATACGATTTTAGTGAATTTAGTGCTATTTAAGCCTATGTTCCCACCGAGTTGGGTGGTTTCTTCCATGCCGCTGCAGTCTTCCTTATAGGATGGATTCTGCAGAGGGCTTTCTAGTACAACCTCTCGTACGATGTGTTGTATACTGCATTGTTTTCATCGCAGCCTTGTACTTATATGGAGGGGTCGATAGGTAGATTGCCATTCGTTTTCATCCTTGGTTCATTGGTTTTAATTTATTTGGACCAGGCGAATTATTTAATTGGTATGCACGAATGAATTCAACTGATCTGATTATTTGACTGATGACTTTGGCGTTAATTTTATTATTTTTGGGGCTTGGAGGTGTATTTTCGCCCCCTTGCACTGTTGTATTCCTGCTTTTTAGGAATACCTCGAAGAGTGTGCGTCAGCGAATAGTTTCCGGATCGGTGGCTTGTGGACTTATTCTTACAGATACACTAGCCTTCACGCGGCTTCCTAATACGAGCCCTGTAAGTTCTTTCTTGACTTCTCGTTTCACGTATATTCCTCCAGTATCACGTATGTGTGCTCATCACGACTTCCCTCTTTCTTTTCCTGATGCTTGCTATTTATGGACTTTCGTTATAGTCCGGATTTGCCAAATGAGTTTTGTTTGGACTTCAAATCCCGCCTTGAATTAAGGCGTCTAGATCCTAATAGAATGCTTTTATCGTCATTTCAGGGAATTAGTACTAGATTGCGAAAGCTGAATTTTGTAAATGGTGACTGACGAGGAAAGTCCGTGCTAGCAGTGGTTGATAGGAGTGGTTTCAGATCCGCTCTTGTGTAGCAAATAACCTGTCCTTTAGTTCACTGATCTCTTTACGGATTAGCATTCTAACTTACTGATTATCAATCGGCCTAATGATTGCTCTATCAACCTTAGCATTGATCTGTGCTGCCATATACTCATCAGAGGGCTGAGTGCGATATTTCCTTACCCATTCACCAGTCTTTTTTAGCCGACCAGTGGCACTTGTAGATTCATATTGGTTATAGAAAATATAAAGACATTTTAATGGTGTTTTTGGACATGTTAGAATGGTTGCCCTATTCATAAGTCCCTTTTCCCTAGAAATAAATCAATTCATCCATTTTTCTAAATTTCACACTTCTTCCATTTTTTTATCGCCTCACTTATGTTTCATTCGACACTACGCGCCCTAAGTAACGCATTCGTATATTTTGCTGCATGCCAATCCTGGAGCCATCCATCTATCTCGCACCTATCTATTCATACTTCTTTCCATCCCGTATCCATCCATCTATTTATTTGTTGCAGATCCACTCATCATCACAGAATCATTCATCCATCCATAACTGTTATCAATTTGTCCATCTATCAATACACACTCTTCGGATCCCACCCGATCATATACACGTTCATCATTTGATCCATGAAATCTAGTTTTCCTTCTACCTTTCTATAAATCGTTTTCTATGTTCCACCAAATCGTCCCTTTCTATCTAGTGGCGTCTCGACTCCTATGACCTTTCACGCATTTTCCTCCGCCACCAACACCTTGTACTCGCTCTTCTCCTGCCAACTCTGTCAACCGGAGTAAGTTGATCTGCTCCCTTGATCCCTAGTCTAGCACTTGATTATGCTTGTCTAACTGCTCCCCTCTCGACCCCACCCGCAGCTCCTGTTTCTGGGCCCTTTCTGGCACGAATGGCGTGCAAGGCGGTTCTACACTCTGCAAGGTACTCTCAGATTGCGTCTGCTTGCTTCTATTCAGATATTACTGTTACTTTGGACCTTTACATTTTCCAATCAGTATATTTATCAATCCTCGTCTCATGTTTTTCCTCCCAATATTATGCACAAAACGTGATCTTAAGAAGCATGCTCGTGATCATTGATGGAAACCCAGGACAGTGTTGCTTCCAAACCTCTCTTTTCTGTCATTAATTTCTCGGTTGCTCATTAAGATAGCCAATTAACTTACGTGTTTACTATGTCTTGTCTAAAGCCATATGCAGTTACGCTAACGGCCTTTGTCGGACGAGCCAAGATTGATCATGTCAATGGGTGTGCAATGTCCGGCTCACTTGACACTCGCTACGTGTGTGACATTCTTCTGTTTTCTTACCGCACCTCGGTGTCACCTGCATTTGCATGCATTCGTCACTGGTTCGTTGTAACTGTGGTTACACTACACCGTATCATGTGGTTCTTATCAGATGAGTCGCTTTTCTCGGTGTCTCGAGCAATAGTTTAACGGCGTGGTGATCAAGACAGTTATTCATAATCATTCCTACCTCCTAAACCTTGTTGTAGTTCGCTGACATGGTCTTTCAAATTGTCTTCCTAAAAGGGAATACTCTTGCATTCAGGGAAATAATTTGTTTTGAATCAGTGATAACCTCGAGTTTAATATGGCTTTGCTCCAGAGCTAGATTGGAATATGAAAGGAATAGTGATTGACTGGAAGTTAGTGTAGAGTCCTTAGACTTCTTTGGAGGCCAAAGGAAGCATTCCACCCGGGTAGATTGTTTAGTCGGCCTACCGAGGGACTGAGGGCACTACCAGCATGGCCCGGAGGCCACGCTGCATGGCGGAGGTGCGATGACGGAACCCCTAAGTGGTCCGTTACCAAAACAGAGTTAACCGAGCAATTAAAGTGCTATTGCTCGACACTCGCATCATCTTTTTTGTTTTCGGCTATTCTCTTTACCTTTTATAATCTATCACATCGTTAGGTACAAAATGCCCGATCGGATTTGCTGGGTAGGCCATATCATCACCTTTGATTCTGGTTTCTTACCTTATCCGGACTTGAAGTTTTTTTGTGTTGTTTATCGCATAATTATTGTATTTAAAAAACGTTTTGAACGCATGAGGCAGCTCGAAACAGTCGCATGGTCTCCCGTTTGAGCCGCTTTCTGCTAGCAGCCCTTTACCCCACTGAGTACCCGTTGTTAAGGTCTTGGACATAGCCGAATTGGTTCATGTGGCTTTTTTCAATGACAAGTAACTTCAGAAAACTTCTTAAAGTGCTTTGTTGGCTGTCGTGGTTTGCAACTAAGATCCCCAATGAGACACAGGTTAGCCACTAACTCCACTCCCACGACACGTTTAGTCTCTAGCGTCTATGGCGCCACTTCTCTTTCTCAACCGTCTATTCCACCTCGATAGTGCTTGTCTAATGTGAAAAGACGACAATCATCGGGCAACACAGAATCATTTTAATACTCTCTCAAAGCTAGACTATGCACGGGAGCTATGGTACACCTCCAATCTCATCCGCCTACGCAACATTGTGATTGCGCCTCTGGTTGAAGAAATAATCTTTCGTGGCTGCATCCTTTTCCACCTCCAGCGGCGGTTCGACTCCTGTGGTGCTCTTTGTCTCGGCTCTAGTCTCCTCTTTGCCGTTTGTGGGTTTTTGTTTGTACTTTTTTTCGTCCTTTTTTGGTTGAATTTGCCTTTGAACAACTTGTCGTTGCCTACTGATGGTCTGTAAGTAGCACCCACCTCCTTTCAGCGCATTTTCATCACGTGGTAGAGAGGATTTACGCTGGCTATGCGGTGCGCGAAGCTCTTTTGGACGTCTGTGAGTACTTACACTATTTTTTTTGTTCATTGCTATTGAAAGTTGCACCACCCAAACATGTGTCTTTGGTGTTTCTTCAAGTGTCCCAGGTCCTAATGACGGCAATGTTCGGTGCCTACTCGACGCTGCTTGTTCTGCGAAGCGGTGAGTTATGCAGCTTTGCTCCCTTCCATGTGGAAATTTGGCCTTCTTTTCTCCGCGATAAACGTGTGCTTTTGAGCTCTTTATCACCAAGGTCCTTCTGTAGGCCTGAAAACACTGATAGTTAGCCTAACAGAATAGCTGCAACTACATTGCCTAAGATTAATATCAATTACTGGCTTTTTTCTCCTTCCAGGTCACTTAGCAGCAGCCTTTGCGGTGCACTCGTTGTGCAACCTCATGGGTATGCCCGACATTGCGGGCGAGATGAGGGTGGCGGAGATTCATGATCCCCGATGGGGTAGATGTGTGTACAAAGCCCTTCTCCTGGTCGGTTTCATCAGTTGGCTCGTTCTCATTGGGCCGGCGTCAACTCTCTTCGGCCTTTCTGACTCGACCCTCTGTCGCCTGCCCTAACTTCAGTCTTTAACTGTGTCTGCTGTACTTAATGCTTTTCTAGTGATATGACTATTCTTAATCTGGTATGGTTGTCTTCTTGGCTTCAAGATGTGCTCACTGCTTTGTATGAGGTAAGCTTTTTGTCAGCGCGTGTTCTCGAACAGGTGTGGGATTGCTATGTGGGTTGTCTACTTAAAAATTCGTAAGTAGTGCTCGTTGGTCTTGTCGCAGTTTGACTTGACCCACATCCTTTCCCTTTAGATGCCAGTCCAGCCGACCTACAAATCGGTTTCGGTAAGTCTGTCTTCGAGTAGACTCGAGACAGAAAATCACCCTTTCACTTCCACTTCCGATGGCTAGCGTCTCCGGTCTTCCTCTCATAGATCCAACTGCGGGCGTACTTGAACGCTAACAGCTCTGCAGCAGCGGAGAAAGCCTTCACAGACCTTCTCAACAATGCTAAGTTTATCGATTTTGCCGCGCATCTACTCCGGTGCCTGCAGGCTGCAATTCTCAAGGCGAGCTTCGACGAAATCGATGTTGGTGCAGTTCATTTGGCTAAAGATTGCCGGAACAGGTACACATGTGATTACACGCTGTCTTTCGTGCCCTTTTCCTGTAGGTCCAAGCGTTCTTCAATCGTGTTCTCCGACTTTTGCAATGCCTTCTCCCAACTAAGATGGCGGTCGAGTTCATGGGCGAGAAACCACCAGGTAAGGCTGAGGACTCCGGGTGATAGTACGTCCATGGAAAGCCAGATGCCTACATTGCGTGGCGCTGTTGGTTTTCTCATTCACCAATACTATTAATGCGGTTTTCTTTCATCCGCATTCTTCCTTCCTCTAGCGAAATCGGAACAGGCCAAACGCATGCGGATGCCCACTCTGCGACACACCCTAACCGATACCTGGGCCAAATTGCTCGAGAAGGGGGTGGGTTTTCGTTCTCCTTTGGCCGTCTTCTTGCATCACTTTCCACTGTACCTCCCCTCCCCCCAGTCACTTCTAATTCGGTCCTATTTCCCCTTAACCCGCAAATCAGTCGTAAGGTCTACTTCGTGTTTTTTAGCTCCCAGACGACCTGCTGTTGGAGGCGCTGATCGCTCTGGGTGACGGCCAAATTGAAAAGATGACGGACACTGCGCGTCTGCTCGCACCCTACATCACCACCATCTTTGACCCACCCGCCAGCATGGCAACAGCCGCCGCGCCTCTCGCCTCCTGGTCTCGGGCAGTTTCGCGCACCCTCCTCAAGATCATTCACCTGGGTGGGCTCAACTTTGACCGTCTCTACCCACGTCTCTACGCCCTCTTGGGTGAAGACCTACTGACCTGCCGCTATGCGGAACGATTTATAGAGGATTTGGACGTCTACTTGAGCTCCATGTAGGTCAGGTTGATTTAAGCAGGTCCAGGTATTTGGATGAGGAAAACTAGATAAGAGATTGTGCACAATCTGGTCACCTTTAGTTTCATTCAGTAAAGACTACGTAAGTTCTTTCCAAAACGGGGATCATATAGGAAAATTGAGTCGTGAAACGCATGTAACGCTGATGATCATTGCGGTGACCTTTGTTATGGTCCCTTCTACATTTCAGTCACGTGCCGGCAGGCTGGCTCTCCGCCTTCGCGAAGCGTCTGGTTCAGCTCACTCTGGTGGGAGTGGCACCGTTGGCTCTGATGCTGCCTCTCCTCACTGTTGCCGCTAACTGCCTCATTCGTCATCCCACTTGTCGGGCTCTTGTCGACCGACGTGCCAACCAAAGTGCCCCTGTAGGTCGTGGCATTCTACTCGTGTCGTTAAAAGTAGTTGGTTCTTTTCAATTTCAATAGTGTTCTAATTAGTGCTTCCTGGAATCATTTTTCAAAAAGTTCCTTTTAAGTGATATTCTTAAATGCTCAAAATGAGGCTTTTGCGGGAAGCCCGCCATTGAGAACCCTCATTTTTCCCTACTAGACGACTAAAATGGAGACGACAATAGGCGATCCCTACACGTACCGATCTAACGATTTGGCCAGTGATGGCGTTGGGGCTCTAGAAAGCAGTCTGTGGGAAGTGTTGTGTCTCGAGTGCCACTATCATCCCGAGGTGTCATCGCTGGCGCGCCGAATTCGTCAAATCGGTGCAATAACCACGGGTGTTGCCGACCATCTGCCCGAAGTGAAAAACCAAATTCGCTCCGGCAATGAGGTGAGTTGGTGGAAGAGATCGGCAATATTATTAACCCATTTTTATGTTCGTATTCTAGCTACAAGCCGTGGTGGATCGAACATCGCGACAGTACCTGTCGGTGCTTGAGATGACAAACGCACGACTGCCCACTTTGTCACCTTTGGAGGGATGGACGATGCAAAATGACCTCTCTGAGGTCACGCCATAACAGATCCTCCTCTTCCCCGTGTAACTCTATGTACTATAAAGGTCTGTACAATTGTCCACTGTCCGTAACTGGCTGAGTTCGCGTTAAGAACTGGATGTAAGTGATCAGGATCGTTTGAAAGTAGATTGCTTGGTTTCAATTGCTTAAGCTGGAACCTATCGGAATTTGAAGGTGGTGTCAAGGGATGCCTTTCGGCGAGGCAAATGCCCTTTGAACTCCGGTTGTCTCAATCAAGTGGTGGCTGAGGGCGAGTTCTGCAGGTTACCATTTCCTAAGAAAAACAAACATCAATCTATAATAGTTTACGGGAGGGGTGCAATGGTTTAAGGTTGTCGCTAGGTAGCTGAGGTTACCGCTTGCTCGAAAAGGCTGTTTGTCTACTTCGACGTGCTGCCGATTTTTGGCATTCACTGGGCCTCGGTAAAGTGGTGGACAACGGGTGAGATGCAATGAGGGCATTCTCTAGTGATGGTACTATGGGGGTTCAGTGATCAGTGTTAGGCTTCAGAGTGCACTTCCATCTCTGGAGCAGATGATGCCTATTCTGTAACGAGACTCGGATTATAGTCTGGCTCTTACAGAGCCGTAGAGAAAGACTCGCTGCTATGCGTCAGAATGTCAGTAAAACACTGCATCATCATATCCTATTTTGGTTAACTGCTCAATGCTTGTCGTATGATACGAGCTCTTCAGTCCCCATGTAATGCATTTCCACTCCAGGCCCTATCTCTTGGTGTGTAGAGTACAAACATCCTATTAAGGCCTTTTAGTTTATTATGGCTTCTGAGGAATCTTCAAACACCGGCAGTATCTACTGCCGCTACAGGCTTACACAAAATAATTACCCATTCACCTATTCGAGCATCAGTTGTTAAGAGCCACTACTCAAGTTTCTGTGTACTTTTAATCCTGTTGAATTGAAAGAAATTAAAAGCTTGTTGATTGCCTTTAAATGCTTGGATTTTACTGTCCTAAATTTTTAGGTTCCTAACTATAAACTATTAATTTAATCCATATTTTTTTGTTGCCACTGGAGAGTACCAATCTGAATTTTAGAAAGACTTCTAAAATATCTTTTGGCAGATCCGCATAAAATTTAAGAGTAGCTTTCCCAAAAAAAGTGTGAGGGCCATTTGTTTGAGTCGGTGCAGCTTTCAGTTCCCGCCCTAAATAGTGTCTCCCGCAGTCTTTAATGAGATATGTATCCGAATCAGGGTATAATGTTCGGTGATTTTTCTTTGGAGCCGCAAGGCTTCAGGGACATGAATAGGCACGAGAAAAGCCTGGGTCTCCTTACTGAGAAGTTTGTTCAACTTCTTAAGGAGGCACCAGATGGTATTTTGGACTTAAAATTAGTAGGTTTAAAATATGCGGTTCCTACTCTTAGGCTGCTGACTTTCTTGCTGTTCGGCAGAAAAGGCGTATTTACGATATTACCAATGTTTTGGAAGGTATTGGCCTCATTGAAAAGCGCACAAAGAACAGCATTCAATGGAAGTATGTGCCATGTATGTGTGTACTTATCCAATTTCATGCTGACACCCTTATTTGAATCACCTTTTCGTCCTTTTCAAGGGGTGGGAGCGCAGCTACCAACGGGCCTGATATTCAAGCTCGTTTGGATGAGCTGCAAGCAGAGGTTGAGTACTTAGAGAACCTCGAGAAAAAGGTTGACGAACACCGAATTAAGGTCCTGCAGTCGATCCGCAACGTCCAGGAGGACCTCGACAACGAGCGTTTCAGCTATATAACCTATCAAGATCTCCTTAATGTCTTCCACGACCGTACTCTGGTAGTAATTCGCGCCCCGGAAGGCACCCTACTTGACGCGCCCATTCCCGAAAGTGGCATGGACCAGTCCACCCATTCCCTCTTCGCAATGAAACGATCCTACAAAACAACTCCCGAGTATCAAATTCACTTAAGGAGTCCATCTACGGCCATCGAAGCGCTATTAGTGAATCAGGAGGACAGCCAAGGTAGGACTTGGATTCTGCCCCCCGGACAGACAAACTTTGATTCGCGAAGAACGGCCACCAGTCGACAAGGTAAGCTTCCTAGGAGGCTCGGAGCTTCTCATTCACTTCCTAATCTCTAGAAGATGCCAGTGTTCTGAATCCCCTATTCCCGCTCAGTCCACCGCCAGATGCCCAAGACTTCACTTGCAATCTAGAGGAGAGCGAGACAATTTTCGACCTCTTCGACGTACCACACTCGTAAATCCCCTTTTTTGTACAAATGCGAATAAGCCTAGGGATGAGGTAATGTGTATTAATAAACGATGCATATGAACTTCGGAGGGGGGAGCGTCTTAGTAAGTAACTGGGGGTTGCTGAGTTGGGAGAATGTTGAACCGCATCTTCAGCATGACGCGCTGTTCGGAGTACTTGTCGTCGGGGGAGTAGCGAGCTGGATGCGCGGACTGGGTCGGCTTTCCATCAGGATCGACAAACTGCAAGGCAGTGTTAAAGACATGCCCTTAGATTCCGGCAATGCCAGTACCTAGGGTGGTAGATTGTGTCCACCGCTCTAAAGACTTGCATCAGGTTAAATTTGGGCAGTGTCAGTTTAGACAGTTAGTAAGGACTGTCTGTGATTCGTCCGTAATCCCCCGGACGAAGCCTAGATGTTGAGGATGATAGAGCAAGACAGCCCAGATATACCTTTGCTGAGGGATCGTGATGATGAGAGTTAGCGCAGAACGCGGTCAAGAGGCGATCAAGTATCGATGGGGGGTGCTAAGTCGATTGATTGCAAAAAACAGCAGGACGGGGTTACTTGTCTCTCAAACCAGTTTTTGAACGTTAGTAAATCCACTGCAGCAAGCTGACGAGCTAGAATTCATTGCTGAGGGCCAAGTCCTCATATACTGACAAAGAATCAGGAGTAAATGGCGTCGATTGGGCCAAGATCCGACTAGTCGGGCCCAACTCGGTCGAGGTTAGTTAATGTGTAATATGGATACGTTAACCCTCTGGAAATACTACTACGTTTACCGGGCGGGATGTCTTAGATTACAAAATGCTTTTAAGGTGTGACAGAAGTTTACGATCGCGATGTTCTTGCAGGATGTAGGTCAAGCTCTAAGTAACCGCATGAAAATGCAAACAAGCCATTAAGTGCCTAGGAACGATGCCGTTTAAAGAAAGCAAATCACGCTAAACAACATCATAAATGAAACTTAGTAAAATCAGTCAAACTCCGTAAACATCTTACCCAAAAACTGACCACGTAAAGTCCAATGAATATAAAACAAAAACTTAAGTGGCGTTCGACAGAGAGGATAAAAAATGAAGATGAAGCACACTAAAACACTATTACTAAAGTGCGAAAATTTCAGGATTTAAGGTAACAGGTCAAATACCTAGACATATGAAATTCAAGCAACAATGAGCTTTAAATATGTGGTTTCTGGCGTTGGGAAACTACGTTTGCACACAAACTCGGCACGAACCTTCATTGTGTACACGCGACGGCCGTCAGCATCGAGGTAATACCGAAGGTGCATCTCAGAAACGTAAGAATCACAACTCGAGTTTCGGAATCTGAGTAACTCTCATCGACAATTTAAACACAAGTTTCGAGTAAATTATGCCCACTTAAATCTTTTTTACTATGAAATCAGGCACTATTAAAGTATTTAAGGCTAAATCTTATTTTTTTTAATGAGAGAATCTTTGTAAATTTTTTGTGGGTACATCCGTGAAGGGCATATACAGTTTCACGAGGCTTAATAATCGTGTGTAGTTCAGCACATTTGACTTGTTCCTTCAACTAAGCACTCTTCTACAGTTGGTTTGTAGCCACTACTCTGTATTGCAGTTTCAGTCAAATTGTGGGAACTCACTCCGAAATGGCTTAGACGCTATCCTGTACCATGAAAATGTTTGGGATATGTCCAGAACTAGCTTTTGGGTTAAATTACTATGATACTGTTAAATTTTGTTGTGGAACTTTTAGGCCTTTTCGATAAATAACCTCTTTAAAAAGCATTTTCACAGAGGTGGATGGTTTGAAATCCTGAAATTGGAGGTACAGATAGAGGTAGGCATGCACAAGAGGGAAACTAGCGAGAACATTAAGGCAGTATAACAGAGGTCGCAGCTAAATGAATACTATGGTGAGAACTAGGCGTTAGATGCAAAAGATAGAAGATATCCGTCTATCGTGTGAATCATTCCAAAGTTCATTTATCTCTTCAGTCATCCAGCACTTTATGGCCCTAATTGTTCACTTATTCTTTTATTTTTTTATTCTTACTCCTTTACCTATTATCTAAGAAAATGCCTTTCAGATAATTTAACTATAAATCCGTTCATTCAAACAGTCTCTTTGCTACCGAAAATCATTCAAGCTTACATGCATTCATTGGTTTTTACACCCAGCTAATTAAAGTCAGTCAAGAAAGCACAGAAGCAAACATCCATCAAGAATGGAAGAGTGGCTAAGCAAGGAGAGAGGTCCTCGCCACATCTCCGCTAGATTGACTCCTGATTATATGTTCGAGACTCGACAAGACCAAATGCAGTCTCATCCTCGAGATGCCAGACGCGACGGCGATCAAAGTGCCAAAGGGCGAGTAAGGAGAGAATTGCAATAAAGCAGCACAGAGCGGGTAGGAACATCCCGTAGGTAACGCTGGAAGGCCGATGATACTTATACATCAGCGCCTCATTCCCATGCACCGCGAAGGCTACGAAACAGCGAAACACGGGTTGCCTGATGAGACGCCAGCGAAAAACATGGATGGCGAAGGTGTTCTCCTCCAACTGCTTCTGACAGGAATGCGTCACACACTGAAGCATCCAAGAAACCAACCACTGTAGTCCTCTCTTTTCTAAAGAGGAACTTTTAGTTGCACTCTTTAGTCAAATGAAGAAAAGTAAGGTGGAAGATTTGGAGTTTTCTGCCCAGAGATTTCGAATTTTCTCGCTGGTTTGCTATGTGACTACCCAACATATTCCTGCACCTGGAAAGCTGTTTTCAAGCTATTATCGTAAGTCATCTTAAAAATGAGTGGGGAAATGGAGCTCGTCAGTCCTTTTCAGAAGTTTTTGAAAGCATCAGGTGTAGAGTTTCGGTAGAATGTTTTTTTTGGGAAGAACGTTCCTTCCTTTGTGGGTGCCATTTCAAGTCCCTGATTTGGTAAGTATTTTGTCCAAATCTATTAAGATACCACTTTCGCCTCATTCACTTTATTCAGCTGTCATTACCAGCGTTGATCTCATATGTCAACGATAACTTTAGCCAACCCACCTTGACTAATAAAGGAGTTGATGCATTATGTAAGGCTGATCGTATTGAAGACTTGATGAACTTGATATTAGTCACACCTTTAACCGCCTTAAAGTCGACTTTTTTGGAATAAACCTGGAATGAATGGGACAATAGTCCCGTAAATCAGATAGGAAGGTACGAACAAACATTTAAGTAGTCCATTCAGTAACTTTTGCACTTTCTTATGCTCAAGTGTCATGGTGATTAATTTTGCTATTGAAAAAGTTGAGTAGAGGAGCGAGCGTGCAGGAGAAATTATCAACAACCTTGAAAAAAATATCCTAAAGGCCTATCTCAGTGATTAGCTTGCAATTTTATATTTTTTAAAAATGGTTTAAGTTTTGTAGCCTCAAATATCTAGTATACCACGTAATTATGATCCTTGGATTGGCAAACATGGAAATATGCACCTTCTAATTTTCTTCTGCACAGGCAAATATCTCTAAGAAATCAATATGCACATAAATGACTTCCCCTTAATTATAAAAAGAGTAAAGCTCTATGAAAATGAATGGGAAACATCTAGATTAGTTTTCACGATTTTAAGAGTTTACAGTAGGTCTGTGAAAAGGTGCTGGTCTTTTCAGGTACAATGCAGGCTTTGGGTAGGTAGCAAATTGCATTAGACTTACCAGCCAGATGCAGATTCATTATGTGCTCCAACGGGAAGATTTGTGGTCTTTTTACTCAAAGCGAAGTTTTTTGTTTAATCTTTTTAAATAACGCAAAGCAAGGATAATTTAAAGACATAAGAATTCAAAACAGTCAGACTGTGCAGTCAAGTACAAAAAAATTTAGATGAAAGACAACTTTGACCGAAAAACTCATGAATTTAATGTCCTTCAATCCGCAGTTAATCGTTTCTGGGATCTTAGGAAATTGTTTTTTAAACATTTACAGTCTTTGTTAAAATCTTACGGGTTTATACAAATTAACTAAGTTTCCCCGACCTTCAGTTGCTTAGAAGCATTTCAAAACATCTTAAATATGGAGCAGTGGTAAAATATCTAATTATGCAGCACAAGCTTTTTTAAACATTTTTTGATACCTCTGATTCCAGGTATGTGGCAAATACGCTCACAACGCTACGGTTTTGAATCAGAAAAGCATTGAATTAACAGACGTATGTGCTGCTGCTAGATGTGTCTACTAACTCTGCATTGCATTTTTGCTTACCTTACTGAGCATGGGATATTCCTTTTCATCACCGCTTAACCACACTACAGGTTAATTGAAAACCATCTTTCTCTTTATAGTTTAGGGCCTCCTTTATTCACATTTCACGAAGAAGAGCAACTTAATCGGGGTTCGCTCAGCTCTTTAGCTTTCTTGAACTCGCCTAGTCGTTTTGAAGTGTCAAACAACTGTAAAATAGTGAAGTACGTCAGGCGTTATCGGTTTCTGGCGCAATTTGCGAAATGGCCACCTTTAATGGAACTACTAATCTGGTCCCATTAATCTAAACTTTGGCTTTCCAGCTGCACCTCCCATTTACATAATCATATTCACCAATTTTTCCCCTGTAAGTAGCATCAGTGTGGATCATCCACATGACTGGCTCCTTTTGGCATTAAACCCGCCTGCCAGGACAGGATTCTGCTAGCCACGTTCTTCACGCTGGTAATTTAAGGTGTTCCATTTAACGCCCAAACAGAACCGGCTTAGAAGAAAAGGACTTCAAGTTGTCGTGAGGCTGTAGAAATTATTAAAGTAATTGCAAGGAAAATTGGGTGCTCTAAACTGCATGGCAGCTAGTTGGCAGAAGGCAACCTGAATCCTGTGACAGAGATACTGCTCATTCACTCATTAGTAAAGGCAAGATTCCTAAGGCTAGTTGATCAACAGCAGGGGCAAATCTTAGCTTCGCATTATCTTTCTACTTGATCAGGGCACAACTAATATAGACACTCCAGTTTCGTAATTCTTCAGAAGTTCTATGTTAGTTTTGAGCTGGTAAAATTAGAGCTTCGAACGGTTCTTGATTAAAGAAACGCAAACGGCGCCTCTCTGATTATGATACAGCTAATGTATGCTCCTGACCTAGTCTCGAACCTAAGGTACCGTTTTAGTTAGACCAGCTCTTAAAAAGGCAAATTTTGTGTCAAATACGTAGGTGGTTAGCAGTGACAGTATACAGGCCTATGGTTGGAACACTGCTTGTGTTACCAACTAGAAAATGCTGGACATAACAGACATCAATGAGAAGAAATCTCACCCCATACGTGCGATAATGCTCATGCGTTTCAATTGTGTCAAATAGAGTGGCCGAAAAGTTGATATTATTGCGTTGAAATATGACTGACACTCGCAGACAGGGAAAGAAGGATCGCTCTCGGGAGCACCGATTCTCACACTTGAGGATGGGAGTGTAAGGCTCAATCTTGGCTAAATGGCATAAGCTCTCCTCAAAGCCGTGTTCATGGAGGTAGGGCACCACCACAAGGTAGAAAATGATGATACCGGTGAGGAGAGAGCAAGTGAGCAGGGTGGCGCAAAATATGTACGCCGCACGGCGAAAGGTGGAGTTACCATGGGCTCGGATCAGACGGCGAATGGGGAGCGCCATAAACCTAAAGTGTAGTTCTTAAGTCCTAGATGGGACATTCCAACGAAGTAATTACTTCCGGCTAGGAGGGGAAGGGAAGCGGAGGCAAGGAGCGGAGTAGCCGTGCTGTTATCGATTTTACTCGCTACCGGTGATAAGCCTGGAAATCATTTGTGGTTGTGATCTTAACTACGCATTTACTCCTTTGCTTGTGGAAAAAAAAATAGGGAAATAAGGCTTAGGATTCTCTCCATTACCTCCAGCGGTCATGCAATTTATCTCAATCCCTCCCTGATAAAATGAAAGGTGCTGACGAAGGTCCAATTTTAAATTTACACTGAATTTTATCGTGGCTTATGAAAAATTCCTGTAATAGAGGTGTATCGTCTATCCGCATTGTTTACCTCATCGTCTCCCTTTTAACATTAAAAGCGATCACTCATCGCCCTTTTCAAACAAGAGCGAAAGACTCGCAACCAACTCCACTATCATGTACCTCTGTCTTCAGTACCCGAAAAAAAGCCTAGCCCTTATCACTTCAGCTTTTTATCTCAACCTTACTTTCTAGCTGTCTCATTTACTATTTAGTTTCAAGGGGCGGTAGAAAGCAGAATTTGAAGAAGCAGCACCAGAAGAATGTGGGAGAAGAGTGATCGATGTCCGTTGTCACATGTTTGCATACTTTTTTCCTTTCTGTTGCCTCCGTTTTGAGTTGCTGGAAGGCACTAATATCGTCACAACTTCTGCTTTGTTCGAGTAGCTTGTTCCATGAAGCAGTATCATTACGGACTGCTTACTGCCCGGTGCCGCTGTGCGATTAAGTCGGTGAGGCTGAGTCACCGCTCCCTCCGCGAGGTCCAGTCTCTACTCCTCTCCATTGTCCGTCACATCTCTACCCTAGAAGACAGGGAAAATGAGGATAGAAAAGCATTTCCTCCCCTCCGTCTCATCCTCAAGTGCAGTTCGGGACCATTTAGGGGTTGATTAGTTTACGAGCGTTACGGCTATTTTGGGAAAAGACGTGAAACATGGGAGGTCATAAAATTCTAGCGTCATCACATTATCTCTCTCCTTTTTAACCACCGATATCATTGTCTCCATGTAAGAATGTATTCCAATAGTGGGAGAAACCATTGAATCAGATGAGGTTCTTCATTAAGATAGAAGGGGGACAAAATAGGAATAGCCTTCTCTTCACGTCTTCTTAGATCACCACGCTACGCGGAAGGATCTGCTGCGAGGACGTGGTGCCCGATTACTTTTACTGTCGTCAGGCCCTCTTAGATTCCGGGGCACCACCCATCCACAAACCACACGAAATTTAGCGCTAGCATCCCATGTGAGATGGGGATCAAGAGAGGTGGAAAATGACTCCAGCCTATAAGAGTGTCGAACCTCCTTTCAGACACCTACCTGTTGGAGCAGTGCCGACCTTGGACACAAACCAAATTGAAACCCAAACTAGACACTGACAGTGTTGTCAAAAGTAAAGGTCCGCTCGTCATTCCTCTTTCATAGTTATGTCCTCTTCTGCGAATAATCCTAACTCTCCTCATTATTAAGTATTTTCCTTCCAAATGACTGTCTTTCGGAATTTCTTAAACCTGGCGTAGATTGGCAGTTGTTGACCCGTCAGCAATTCACCTTAGACAATTGCCTGTTCCATGGGCTGCAACGTAACAGTCATTGTTTCTTGCTTCACGCATTCTCTTCTACTGTTATGGATCCTCAAGGCGACGGCGGTCTTATTTTTTAATTCTGTGCAAATCCTGTTGAGGCTCACAAGCCCGGGTACCTGCCTAGCTCACTCTCGCATTCTGACCACATGGAGGAAGTAGTCTGAATTGCATATGAGCTACCTTCGGGGTGTTCAAACCGCTAGGTTTTCGAATTCCATTGCACTTCATCTTGTTTCGCTTTTTTTTCTTCAAGAACAGTAACTGCTTTATTTTCATAGGTCTGCTCCTTTGATAGTTATCATCGCTACCAGTTTTGTTGCTAAGTCACCGTCACCATCGCACTTTGTTGGGAAATTTTACCGATCCTGGACGAGCTATACAACTGATTTATGCATTTATCTATCTAGTGTCATCCGAAAATACTTAAACGGTATAGCCGTGAGTATCGCTGCAACTTCCAGGAGGTAGCTCTTTCAAATGTTTGGCGAACAATGACTAGCAGCAATTCTTCCCTTGGAAGGAAGCTTAATTTCGCATACTTCCATCCTACGGAACTGTTTGAAACGCCGATCTCGGCTCTGCGAACATTTATTTCTCGTGTCTAGCGAGATATGATTTTCCAATGGGTTTCTCGGTACTGAAATGATTAGACTTCAAACGATTTCGCGAATGTACTCACATTAGCGGTCGACTCTGGAATGCCGATTTTCCAATCTACCTCATCAGAGTGCTACAAAGGAAATTGAACCTTAAATAGTGGAAATTAGCCTTCTAGCTGCGAAATGGTACAAATTTGACAGATTTTGATTTTAAGTTTGCAGTGAAAAGGCGGCAGACGCCTCACTTGCCCCTATCCCCTTTACAAGGTCACGACTTCATCAACTTGTTTTGGGTTCCATATAATTGAGAAAAAATAACTTTTTAAACTACTGCATTGCCCCAAGACTTCCCTGGCTATGTAGAGAAGGACTGAGGGGTACAAAGGCGGAGTCCTAAGTGTCCGCGTAATCAAAACGGGGAGTTAAACAAACAATCGATGTATTGCACAACCTGTCCCTCCTTTTGGGTGTCTTCCTTGATGCGCCCCTTAGTTAACCTTCTCCTTCGACCATCGCAAGGTAATCGGTGCTATGAGAAAGACAACTCAGCTAATCAATCGGGCCAGTCATTGAATTGCCACGTAAATGAGAAGGTACTTGATTACGACGTCACTGGTCCATCTTGGCCGTCCCACTCAAGCCAAAGTTTTGTCCTGTGGGAGAAATGTATTGAGGGGCGGGGAAATGTACTGGCCAACTTGCATGTACATCTCTGGCCGTAGGAACACTGGCCCTAAAGCAGAGCCATTTAATGAAGGACAGGTTTAAAATGGTTTCTTCGGCACAAGGTTTCGCGTCTCTTCCTCCTTGGCAATTCAGTCTCACTTCGGTGTTGCCCAGCTGTGTATCTATCTGGGTTCTATTTAGCTAGTAGAGAAATGGAGGAAGTATCCAGTCTTCGCTTATTCGACGTCTTTTATGCAGGAACCGTAGACAGCTCTGTAGCGAATTTTTTCAGATGGTACACAGCTAGTATCGCTTCAGTGGTTAATAGCTCTCCTGCAGTTGCCGAATGTAGACGTCATTCTCAACCATTCCGTCAGAGATCGTCACAGATTCTCCTATCCTCAGCGTATGTCCTTTTTCTATCAAGTTAAGGTTTTGCATTCAGTAGTAGAAATCAAAGTAGGCGTCCATTATGACCGGGTCTACGTTCCACTACCATCATTGTAGTGCCCAGAGTCTTCCCTGAAAATGAAAGAATCCGTAATGCTAGGGCAAAGAGTGTATTGTCGACGTACAGAGGGACTGGGGGGGGGGGCTTCTGGCCTTCTCGCCCAACAGAGGTACAATCGCTGAGCCTTAAGTGACCACTAAGCCAAAACGATAGCTTATTTCCTCAACGAAGGGTTTCAGAAGCGCCTCCAACCATTGTCTTCCCCACGAAAAAGGTTTCACTGTGGAAAAATCGTGTTCCATTCATTGAGTGACCCTTATTTGTCCGAAATTCCTAACGTTTTCACAGATTATGGAAATAATTTAAACTTTCTTATTGCTTCATTCACTTAGTTAAGCTCAAGTCACTTCGTTACGCACATTGTTTTTAAAATACTTCCGGTTGAAATGTATAAGCGGGGACAAGCATGTATGCTGAAAATTTCGTCTAATTGTTGACAGAATGACAAGATTAAAAGTTCTCCTACAACTCCGAAAAGCCTTCCAGCCAGAGGTTTAAGATGTCTCCATCGCCATGACTACTTCCGAAATACTCTCGCCCATCGCTCCCCCCTCTTGATTGGCTGAAATCAACGACTAGGTCAGGGTCAGGTCATAGTCGTCTTCAGTATCCAGTTACCAGATGCGTTCTCCCGCCTGATACCCTCTCTGCTTACTTAGAAAAGTCGACGCCTCTTGCCAATGCCTTGTTCACTGATCATCTAGCTGCAAGCTAGAGGGCTCTAACCTGACTCGCACATCCAAGTTGATGAGCCTCAACCAAGATTTGATAATCCAGTCGAATTTCCTGCACCTTATCTCTGTTTCCCAAGACTGACATCTGAATGTTGGAAGACAACCACAGGGAGAACAGTAAAATTACAGCAGCTTAGAAGCAGGATTTTTCTTTTAGATCTCCGAATTCTGGCTCATAAGTTCATTCGCAGAACTTAGAGCCGTTTTAAACCTGTCTTATTCCCAATAGACTGATGAAATCCTTCTTCAGCCTTCATATGAATTCTTTTGTTGAGTCGTAAAGGCGAATCTCGTTCCTGACCAAGCGGAGAAATCGTGGCTTTAGTTTTTATGGCATGGCTTCTTCCATTTTTTGAAAAATCATCTGAGCGCAATTCTCTACGGCTACGATTACACCGATATATACTACCGATAAAGGCTTTCCAGTTAGGGGCAAAATGAATTTGCCAGCCCCTCATCACGAGTGAACTGGTAATCAAGGCTCTCTGGGTAAAAGTGGCCATCAAAGTTTGTTTAATTTCGCACTTCACCGGAGATTAGGTATCATACAGAGTTATCTTGCACTTTCAGTTAATGTCCCAGCGCTGTGGTAGCTGTGTTGGTTTATTATCTCCAGAAATGGAAAAAGATCCCAACAGATTGCCCGAGTTTTTACCGCCTTTGTCAAAAAGCGACAGGTGAAGCAGCTAGTTAGAGCCGCTTACTTATTCTCATAAAACATGAGGATGTAGACGTCTGACTTTTCAAACGAGCCACTAGAAATGCTTAACCCCACTCTCAGACCAACACATTAATCGCGACACCATAACACAAGCTAGAATGTCGCTCTTGACTGAAATCAAAGGAGGTATTTTAGTGACCTTGACCATCTAGTGAGTAATAACCAGCTTAAGTCGGACTGAGAAAGGTCACGACATTCTAAAATGTTCAGGAACTAGCCATGAGAATGAAAACTTCTGGAGAATCAGAATAGGAACGCTGCAGGCATCACCGTTGGAGCGGCATCGAGCAGTGCAGAACAGATGAAACCCAATCGTAATTGTGTGGTCCTCAACAGGCAAACAGCGACATCTTCAGCTCCTCAAGTGGGCATACACACAGACAAGGCTTAGTCTTGTTGTGGAGCTGAAGTGAAGTATAATTTGCGAGAAGTTATTAAATAACCCATCATCTGCATAAACCAAGTGGAATGTAAATTTACAATTTAATATTTTTAACAACCTGAGAACTGCAGTTACTCTCCCTCCTGAAAGTCCGTTTGAGACTTCTACGAGAAATAACTTCTGGCAATGTCGCAAACTTCCAATTTACAACACCTTTATGTGCAAACAGATTAAGGTTGGCCCTCGGCTTCTAAACTCTCTTGCCATTAATCCTTTCATAGTGGCCAGTTTGTCACCTAATCGGGCACATTTAATAAGAGAAAACTTTATTATTTTGTTCTAGGGAAAATGTGGGCTGTTTAATCTAATAATATTCTTAGCTCTTTATTTTCCACAACACTCGCACTTCTGGAAAGAAATATCTTACGGAAAAATTGTATGCAAATCCGGATTAAATTTCCATTTTGTGTGTGAGCAAGTGATTTGCATGGCTAAGCAAGAGATTTTCTAAAAAAATAGACAGTTTATAAAGTTTTAATTTAGCTTTGGCTTTGTTTTAATGCCGCTAAAAAGAGAACGTTAAATAAATCAGAGAAATTGTCTTCTAACTCTTATTGTTTTAGCAGTGTGTAGCAAAGTAACAAATCTGGCTTAAAAAGCATTAAGTAAATTTTAAAAAATCGACAATTTAATGCTCTACATTTCATGCTAGTTAACAATTTATGCGAATGTAAGTATGTACACTTATTCTACTGGATTCCCGACAAGTAGCGTGTTCAATAAGGCCTTATTTTCACTCTTTTAAGTAGAGTGATCCCAAAATACTCCAAATACTCAGGCTTACGGCAGCTAATTATGGTGGAATATGATTGCAATGAAGCAATAAAATAGTGGAGAATGAGATGATGGGCAGCAAATGTAGGGCTTGAGCGAAAAAGACATGGTCTTCGACCAATCAGGATCTGTTTTGCGATTTCCCCTTCAAGGTTCATTTGCAGTACCAGAAAATTAGTCGCGCTCACGAAATTTCTATCCACCCATTACTATGGGTATTTTTAACTTTTCCTCCTTCTCCTTTGATGTAAGCCTTTACCAAATCTGGCGTCACAGAGATGTTTATGGCCAAGACCTAAGGCGTCACCCAATGGAGTCCTCCGGCTGGCTTCATCTTTACCCTTAAACGCTTGCTCGCCTACAGCAATTTGAGAGCGAAATTGCCCACCGACTAATGGCGGCGACACACCCTCTACAAAACTATCGTTGTTAGAAAAACTATCAAATTATCATCATAAGAAATGAATTTTCTCTAGCTTTTAAAGTTTGAAACTTTTTATTTCGAACCGTTTGCCAAAGACAGGAAGACTGCCTTATCATCTGCTTGATCTTTGCCCTCACTTCATGCCGTACTTCTAGGGTGTAGGTTTTAAGTTGGCTAAACTTTGAACCTCAGGTCCATCACTCACAGATCTCAAAATTTTCAAATAAGTAATAAAAAAAGACATTTTTATATTGCGCATTTCCCGACAAAAATATTCCTCATTTAAAGCTTAATCAACACATCAAGAAGTGACTTCCGACTTTGTGGAGATGCGAAGATAAACTGTGGCCTTTACTGTTCTCTAGCCTAGGAAGCATCATAGATGGCACAAAATTTGTTTTTCATAATTGCTGAGGAGTTGGTTAGGCTCACTCAAAATCGTCCATCAGAGGTTCATTCCCGACCACGTGCTGCCTCTGATCCCCAGTGGCCTAAAACTAATCTCTCCAGGAGTTTTACCAATTATCAAACAGGTGGCATCTGATGCAATGACCTGAGACTCAATAGCCAAGTGAACATCTCCTGGTCTTAATCGGTAGTGACAATGACTTGATGATTTAGCATACTCTTTGTCCAATCTGTATCTGACAACTATAAGGGCGTAAAAACCTATCTTTCTGCTTCGACTGTACTGGGCTAGAATGTACTCAATAGATCAAATTTAGATTTGGAAGTCCTACACGTAAAAAAGGTGGCCCACTACTCCTTGATATGCCTTAATACTTACCGCTGTACCAGAGATGTCGATGTAATTCTCAACTTGCGGTTGAAGCAGAGGTTCCACGAGAACCTGTCCAGCAGATGCTGTTTCAAGATACGGAAAGGACCATGTCCGCTGCAGGGGTACATAAAAGGCTCACTGCTTCAATGATAAATGGAGAAGAAGGATGTAGACAATTCAGTCCATAAATAGCATTGGTGAAGCGATATCGTCGATGGTTACGACACTCCAGTCCACTCAGTCACTCATGAGACATTGTACAGGAACCAGAGAAACTCGAAAAACTCGTCTCTTTGTCGGAGGCCTCAGTCCCTAGCGCAGTTTATAACATTGACAGCGGTTGATTGCGGAGCAGCACGGAGTAGCTGACCAAACTGTGGATGTCCTGTGATGACGCTGGGCCTAGTAAGTGAGCCCTAATGCCTAGACTACGAAGGCCTCCACACCGAAACAGCTACTCCGATTGAATGAAGCTCAAAGAAACCCTTAAAAATTTAAAAATTGGAGCTTTTAAAAACTTGTTTGCGTTTCGAAAGTTACAACCTGGCTTGAAACCAAACCAATCACCAATTTCCTTTCAAAACTGTTCCGCATTACCTCTTACCTCCTTAGGTCAAACTTGACTGTAACCAGGGTAGAATAGACACTTATAATAACTTGTGAGCTCTCTAGAATTTTAGTGGACCCGGGGTTTAGGGCAATGGCGGTCATTGAGCCAACGTCACCTCACACCGATGGTTAAGCAAGAGCCCCGGCAGCACAGCGCCAGCACATGCATGGAACAGCTTGAGGCCATAAAATCCCTGGCAGTAAACCTAAACCCGCGCGTTTGCTTGCATGACGAAGTCTGCACAGCAAAAGTTGTACAGTGATGGGACACTCAGTCGCTCACTCTGGATGGTGGATGGCTGTACGCTTACCAGTGATGATCACAATCCGAGGAGGTTGTAAATTCGGTACTATAGCCAGTGGTTAATGCGTGGAACACTTGATCAGGATTACTTGATGGCCAACGTGTCGAATATTTTTGTGAGACAAATCTATATATGGAACAGCAACTGGAGGCCTTCACGAATATTTGCAACCTCTCAACCCATACCGCGGACCAAGTACCAAGACACTTTCCTGCTTCTGATCAGGGCGGGAAAGATAAATGTAGCATTGAGCTAAAGAGGCAGCCCTATCAGGAAGGCAGAGGTTTCCAGATGACAAGAATTCACTTTGAAATCAAACCATCCATGAAAGCAGAGGAAGTGCGCGGTAGTCACCGTTTCAACAAAGATGACGAAGCGAAGTAGACTATTCTGGGCCGTATCAGTTGCAATGAAAGAAAAGGAAATTCTTTAAAATAGCCTTATAAATGAACCAGAAGATTGCACCAAAAACAAATTTTTATTTTTAATTTCAAAAATTTGTTCGTCAACCCGAAAGTCTCACTTTGGCTTGAACGCCTTTCGTATAAATGTTAACCTCTAAAATTCACCTACGTCTGCGTAGAACTCAAAGGTACATCTTTTATCATTACATGCAGCCAGTTTTACAATAGAATTTTAACAGATTTATATAAAACTCAGTCATGGGGTCAGTCAAGGTCAGTGGGGATACAATGGAGAAGGTGCACTTTCATCGAATATCTGTCTTGAAGGAAAAGACTGACCTTTGATTGAGACGATGAAGAGCAGATTTGAGGTTTTTGCCTCCAGCATTAGGTGCTTGTAACACGATATCTGAGGTTGCGCTGAAGGCTAAGACGCAGACCAGCCTATTAGTTTAAAAAAAATAGAGGATAGCATAAAGGTGATTGCAGACCAAAGACGCTTCTGTGTGTTACAGTTTTCAATGCCAACTTTGACTAAATCATAATCCCTCCAAAGGTCGGTGACTGCAGTCCCTCTCAAACGTGTCAAGATCGTCAGGCAGAGCTGCTGGTCTGCTAGGCTGATTTGATGTGGTAAAAAATATGCTTTATGGGGTTAATCCCTCCCAGTTGTTTCTCCTGCCTCCTCCACCTCTAGTTCAAAGTCAAGCATACTTCCAAGTCTTTTGTAGGTTGCACTACAATTTGGCTGTACCAACAACTTGCCTACGTGAGCTACTAAATCATGTGAAAACAAAAACGCGCGACTTTTTCTGCCTCCTGTTGCGTGCAGAATGCATGTGTTCGCTTACCTGCCTGATTGCCCTTCCCAGACAAATTTGGGGCGAATCGAAGTATGCATCTACCTTGTTTACATTCGCCACTCTTCATGTGTTTCATGGTGCGTGCCAAGCAAGAAGTTAAAAATTCGACTGTTCGGGATTCGCTTCCACTAATTTGTTCATCCCTTGAGGAGAAAATGATGCTTCATCTGGGAAGTAAGTTTTCGTCTTACCCCTTTTGAATGTGGCATCAGTCGAATTTGCGAGTCTGTACCATATGGACTTCAATCTGCCAACATTAAAATCCACTTTTTGATTGCAACGTTTTCTTTTTGAAGTACTTGTTTCTCATTGGATACCAAAGTGGGGGATCGAAGTCGACCGACAAATTGATTTCCCTTGTTGGATCGTTGGTACAACAGCATACTTAAAATATTTTCCCCAACGAGGCTCAAGCCAATCTACTTTTAAGTCTTTTGATGGTTAAATCAGGTCCCCTTTAAGTACTTATTTTAAATCAGGCTTCCTATTCTGTGGTAGAATGTATGTTTCGCGGTGACGAACCTTACCGTTGGAGTGCCCAACTCGCGATCACAGCAGGCATTCAGGTGAACATTCGGCTAGCAGAAAGCTTGAGTTTGGATATTTTAACAAATGGTCTGTTGTAAGGCTGCATGGAAGACAACTCCCTCCGCAGAAGTAGTGTGCGTAATTGGCAAGTCGACACGAGCCTAGTACTTCAAGCATCCCTAGGCATTCCACTTATCATATCAAAGCCTTGCCGGTATCTACCAAGTGGATAAGTAGTTCGACATGCTCGGAACAAATCCGGAAGCTCTTGAGCACCTCATATGGATTGATACAGCTCATGGCTTTCGCCTGATCTCCAACTGAAAGTAAACAACTTGTTGTACTACCACGGAAACATCAAGCCTTGAATTTCAAATTTACTTCTGGTTGGTTACCACACCTAACTGTTTCTAATTTCTTCTCCAATTATCTAATAGTTTAAATTCCTTTACCTCGGAGGCCAACTTCACCTCCTTTTAAAGTTTTTCAACCATGAAGGTGCTCAGAGCAGAGGGTGAGGTGGTGAAGGTTGGCGAAGTACTAGAAGCAGTCGTCTTATGATTCACCAGCACGAAGATTCTCTTTGATTACTTTGAATGTCAACCTTAGAAGTCCATTTGACACTAATTGAAGGAACTTAACATGGCCGATTATCTGAGGGTGAGGAACATCCGCATTCAATTATATCACAAAGATTATTTCCACTTCGTTGTCAATTGCCTACTTTATGACAGGATGCATCAAGAATTGCATCTGGACACATTTCAATCGAAAAAGTGACTACTCAGTCAGAGAGAAATTTAACAGTTATCCCAGTAACTGCATATTTCGTTGTCATGGTGCCATCGAATGATGATTGTGGGTGGAAGTTGGTGAGGTACTGGAAGCAGTCGCTATAAGATTTAAGCAGCATCGAGATTTGATGTGACTACATTTATGTCAACTTTAGGCGTCCGGTTGACACCATTTGAAGGCAATCAAAGCTGCCATGTATCTGGCGACAAAAAATTTCCTCAATGTCAATTGCCTTCTTCTTGACGGGACGCATCACTGATTGCATCCTGACATATTCTCGTCATCCTAATGCTACAAATTTCATCGTCATAATGCCATCGCATAACTTCGTTATGGCATTGCAGCCACCTCCCGAGATGACCAAATCAGTCGTCGGTGGGAGTAACGGAGGCGCAAGTGCCAACTATTTACTCGATTTCTCAAAATAGAATGTTCGGCCTTCATCTATGCATACACCGGCAAGTTGATGGATTGATGGTGGCCTTGGTTATCATGAATTTACCTTAGCTAGGCACCAAGCCACATTTCCTTGCCTTCGAATTATAGTCGATCCTAAAGGCGTAAAAAGGTATTATAGCACACAAGAATGTTTCACTTCTCCCACTCAAAAGGATTGAAATATCGTTGACATTTATGGAGGGCTATAACACCAAGATAAAATAAAAATAAGCGGAGAATTAAGAGGCCGCGTCATTAACCCAAAACCACATCAGAAATGAAGTAGCCGTAATGCCCCTCTCTGCTCTCAGGTAATTTTCCCCACCTTGGTATTAGGTTCACCACGACGTATTCGAAGTTCGCAAGCTACTGTGGAAAGTCATTTGCTGATACTTTACCGAGGAGAGGAAATATCCACCCCTACGAATAGCGATGCATCTCGGAGAACCTGATGGATCCTAACTGGCGTCTCCTCTATTTAGTGTACAGCGTCGATTAGTTGGCTGTATAGTGATTTACTGGGCGCATTTCCAGCCCTGATTCCGTAAAGTGGTCCCTGATTTTGGCAATGAATTACTTCCATTCCTAATAGATTCAGTTATCAAGTCCACCAATGCAACGAAACGCATGCTTGCCAATCACAGCGATGACTGATGCTTTTTTCCCTCCAGATTTTACGTGAACTGAGCACAAACGGACCAACAGGTACCCATTAGAGGTGAGGTTCACTTAATCAACGTCATAATGGGGCAGGGTAGTTAGTTTGGGTACTGGGGGTCAGGCTCGCTGTGGAACCATCAGCCAACAAATAGTGATGATGTGGTACAGTTGATGTATATTTGTCATGCTGAAAAAGTCATCGAACGTCGTCGGAAAGCCAGGATAGTGCGTAAGTTTACCGCGAATGGAAAAGGTAGGAGAGTTTCGTGAGGGATGAGCGCACATGATTTACATCTTCCCCTGACAGTCTAACTGAATCACCTCCGTCAAGACATGAGCGGTGGAAAAATTGGTGGAGTTATTGGTGAATCTAGCCGGAACGAATTGGTGTAACTTCTGGGGCCGTGTAAAAGTGACCCCATTGTTTATGCGCGACCTTACAAAGCGTGGATATGGGTCAGTCTATCGGCAGTGCTTTCCGCTCATCGCGGACGCTCATATCACAAAACGCGATTTGAGCCTGTCTATTATGTGAGCACAACCTCCTACGGTTCCCAGAGCGTCTGGAGATGGTGTGAAGGTAGATAACAATATCAGGAAATGGTTTTGGTAGATCTAGTGGATACTGACATGGGGCGAAAGATATGAGGACTATCTCCTTCTTTACTTCCCCCACGGATAGCAGAAATGAGACATTTTAGGCTGTCAACTGCCTGACGGCCCATTAGAAGTATCGCGTGCGCAAAACCTTAATTAATCTAACGTACAATAGGCTGGATATCCTCCATCAATCCACTCACTGTCAAATCCGCATTTTCACTTTATCCCTCGGAAGGAATTCTCTTTGTCTTCGTGTGCATGTAATCAGTGAAGGTGGCCGGAATTGTCCATTAATAATTGCTCACTCACTGAATCCAAACAATTACGGTTGCCATCATCCTACTCTGTGCAAAAGGATGCAACTCAAAGATGTGACTGAAGCTGCTCACCTGAAAACAGTCAGGTCTAGGAAATCAGTTGGAGGAAAGGCTTCGTATTGTGACAAATCATCGCATCTCTTACAGAGTACCAAATCGCCAACTTCAAGTCCTGCTGCTTAAAGGGTTTGCGCTTCACTAAGGCTAGGGGGATGACATTGACTCACCCTCGACCTTATGCGTACTCTCTGTCTTATCCTAGCGGCACTTCCCCAAGTGATGTCTGTCACGGGTGCCTGACGGTAAACAATTGTATAATCACAGGTGAGTGCCAACACGGTCGAATTCTAGAGGCAGATTGTTTAGTAAAAAAGTGGATTTCGCAGCTAGCTTGTGTCTTATTGACAGTGAGCTCATATGTTGGGATAGAGGGAACATTTTGTGGATTCTAAGTTTACTGACAATTGACAGATCATGTTTTTTGCCATTGCTAGTAAACTGCCTTTTTATAAGGTAACTGCGTATCCAACCGCAGTGATGAGTGACGTTGAGTAGCTGCTTAGAAGACTAAAAATGTGTATATTGTATCAGGTTTTAGAAAATGCAGCATTTTAAGAGCTACAGCAATGGTCTGGTGTTTCCTTGTCGCATGTCACAGTTTGAAAAGGCCACTATTAATAAGATGAGGCCCAATGCTTGCCACCATCTTCTTCGGGAATTTTTCTAAGGAAATTGGCCCTAGAAAGCTTCAGCACAAATCTTCCTTTCAATTTCTGGTGTTGTTGATGATGATGCTACAACCTATCCTTTAAAAGGGAAGCTGGCCCCTTCAATTCGTTCTTCTATGCGCAGCAAAGCAGCACCTCAATGGCTGGATTATCTAAAAATCTTCCAAACACAAGCAGGCTTTCATTCTGTATACGCTTTTTATAAAATTATTAATATTTAAAGCCTCAACAGATAGTAAGGAAGGGAAAAGACTTGCTGATTTCATTATTCCCTCTCCATAGGAATTCGCCCCCAATGAAGGTACGGCGATCCATCATTACCACTTCTCCCCCATTCACTCCAAAAAGAACTTTTAATAATTCGATAAATCCCATTGCAAAGGCAAAAAAAGTAGCCAAGGCATAAAAAAAATAAAAAAAAATCAAGCAAGGAGAGTGTTTAAGTACCGAAAACTGCTTGTTAAGAGAGGCGGTGTCACGTGTTGGACTTGGACATGCCACCCTCCCCACTCCCCCATGGATCAGTTTGTAGACCAACTTCTGCGACAGAAAAGGAATGTGCCAATTTGCAAAAGACCTCTAAATTTGGAATGGAGGTTATTTTGGTCTAGCATACAAGGGGCGACAGAAAAGGGGGGAAATCATCCGAAGGGGTGCGCAACAGACCTTCAAACCTTCGCCGAACGAGGCAGCTCTTCCTTCCCCGTTCACCTAAATGCAAAACATCTCTTTTCTATGCATGGGTGAGCGGGCATGTCTTTCTCAAAAGTCACTCCTTTCCACTTTTGTTATTTTGTGGCTAAAATAATCTTTCTGGCGTAACTAAAGTAGTTCCGTCAAATCACTTCCTCATTCGCTTCAGCGAAGCAGTTAATCACGACTGAATCCCCCGAGCCGCAAGAAAAGGAAAGTGCCCTTTAGCTCACTTCACTCGCCCAGATAGGTGGCGTGATTATTTTAGGTTCTTTGGTATTTCTTTCCACACGGAGCTCATACAGCAAAAGGAAAGGAAGCTTTCATAGTAGGAGAATGGGGGACACTTAACGAATTCAAGGAGCATTTAGACAACACTAGTAAAATTACGTGGACAACTTAAGGATGACACTCTATCAACTTAGGTAAATGAGTGCTTAGAAAACGGTTTATGTCTTGTGGATACCAGAGGTATTTCTCATCCTTCTGGAACACCTCACTAGTTGAAAGGGTCATGTGGATCTTATTGGTGGTCTTCAAAGAGCCCTAAATGGATTTCAATCACTGTAACCGTGCTTGGAGCGAATCACAAGGAAACAAATGCGGATGGTGAAACAAGGCCAAGTTGAATGGATTTTTGTTGTAAGGCGGAATGAATTGGATCTGGAATTGTGGACGTCTCTGGCAGATGCGATGAGGACAATCGGATCAAATTCCTCAGGACTACTTATTTGAAAAAAAGAAATTTCGAAGCGGGATGTCCACTCCGCCGATTTTTAATTCAAAAGCACATTTGACTTCCATCTTCTATGATTGAAGGCTGGTTTAAAGGGTTGAAATGACAGTTCTCGCTTTGAAGTTACAACTGACTGCATCCTCCTGGCTTGTGGGAACAATTAAGCCTTCCATTCTCATTCACCATGATCAATTTCTTAATCCGCTTGGCTCCTTGAAAAATGCAAAACGCAAGTAGGGATCGCATCCATCTTGATTGTACTTTCCAGACAGTCAAATGGTTTTTCAAGTTCTTGCCAGCTCCCTTGGAATGGTCTTATAAAGAAAAAATTCCGCATATCGTCAGGAGGAAAAAATCAGCTCTTGGTGAACTTGTGGAATGCAGTGCTTCAAGCGTTATATCCAAATAAGTGGATCATCCAAGGTCGGCATTGCTCTATTGACCTTGGGCGTCATTTTACAAAGATCTTCAACAGATGGGCATCTGTCAGGAGATTCAAATCTCCTGTTGAGGTGACTGGCTTTCCATTCCTCTTGATCGCGATCCTGGGCTTGATAGTAGTGCCAAATTCCCAGTGGATTTAGGATGAACAGTCCTACAAAACCCAACAGGGCGTGAAGACAGTCAAAGTGATCCCTTACTATACTACCACTTCTGCGTGGATCTGGACCACAAAAGTACAGTATAGCCGCCAGTGCAATTTCTACGCAGAAAACGTAAATGAGGAGAAGGTGGAAAAAGCCTCGGTTCTGTTGATTCCTTTTGCCGTGCACTTATTCTTCGCGTCTGCACAGAGGACGAGAGCTTGTTAATTGGTTGAAGGAGTTCCTACACTTCGATGAGGCCTACTTTGCACGTAGGGGCAGTGAAGCTGGTGGTTAAAGTGGCGACAAGGAGAGAGGTCAAATACAAATTGAAAGTCCAAGGGGACATTGAAATAACACCAAAATTTTATTGCCTCTAACGGCTTGTCTTTCCCCCAAGGTACTCATAAAAGCTATAAACCAATCGACCCTTAGATAACGGGACGAAAGGTAGGAGATTCTTTTCTAGCCTCTAACACCGTGTTTGCCTGGGCGTAGAGTTGACGGCGGGAAGTGAAAGTGAGATGGAGGTAAAGACGGCTAGGTAGGATTTTTCCCCACTTTTGGATAAAAGAGAGCTTCTTATGAACTGATCTTTTCAGCAGGTTTGTGGGTGGATGGAAAAGGACTGTTGATTACGCGCCGCAATGTTTATTATTTGAGGGAAACTTCCGTCTCTACTTGGAGGTGACTTGGTTACCCTTGTCTTCCCAGGTAGTAAGCTACACCACCTCCAGTACTGCCAATTATTGTGTCTCAGAGGCCAGCACTCATTCATGTTTAATGGATCCTGTCCACTGCACATCAGGGCTCTATGTTCCTTCGGCCTCCTCTTCATACTGTCCATAGTAAAGAGCAGACAAGTACGATGAAACTGAGTAAGCCTTGGCAGCAATCGGAGTCAATTTTGAAGTCATCTGGTTGCAGGATCATCGAAGTTGCTTAGTTTTGGGTTCCACATCGGGAGCGCGCATTCCACTTATTGCAATCTAACCTGCATTTCGCCCAAGTTTTGATTGCTAATGCAGAGGGTGGCAAGACGTCCGTCTACACTGGTATAATCACGCGTTCCCTGTGTCTGCATCAAAGTAAGGCGGGGTTTGGTTACCTTTTTCCAGTCCGTCATTCTTTCACCAGGTGTAATCAGCCGAATGTAGATGCAATCTGTTGAATACCAGATTCTGTGAATAAATGAATAAATCCAAAGTGGGCGTACATAACTACTTCCCTACAGCTGCACACTTCACTCCAGTTCTGGTGCTTGGGAATGGAAAAGGAAGACAACTCTCGTCAGATGGGAACCTCTTCCCATGCTTTTGCAATTACTGTACCCTCACTTGGTCTGTTGTTCACTCCTGGTTTAGTGCAGTCGCAGCTTCCGACAATTTTGAGGTGGAAATTCGGGTCTCTAATGTCAACTATCCACCTAACAGCGTACCCAGGTCCAAAATCATGTGCACAGACTAGCAGAAGCATTGGCAGATTACTAACAAAATAGATAAATGCTACTTTCATGCTCTAATTTCAAGACGTTTTCAACTGTTGGCTGTCAGTTCACGCTAACCATCGGGTTGATGTCGATGCAGGAGAACTGCTTTATTGTCACGCTTGGTAAGCCCTACCGAAGGTGATTGCAGAAGGCAACGTCTTCAAAAAAGACTTTTTGTTAGTAAAAGTGATAAAATGACGAACTTAGACTTGCCTCCACCCCTCACTTCGATTAGACGGTGATCCAGGGGATGGCCAGAAGCTGGCCCTAGTAATGGACACAGCGACACTGGAAACGGACACAGAGGTCTGTCATGACGGTGGTAAATATCTAAGTAGCTCAACTGCCCAATGAAGCAATCCTTGACTAATGAAGTAAACTGCTTCAACACAGTTAGGCCCTTCCATATCCCAATTGAAAGAGCACCTACGACGCTTACATCTAGAGGCACATTTCCCGTCTTCAAAATTCAAAGTCACAATCTTGTGTCCATTTCTGTCACCACTTCAAGGTGGGGAATTGGGCTAATTTTCCGTCTTTTAACTTTCACTGGAAGATGCACCCTCGTGACGTTGTTTAGTTCCCTTGAATTCGGGCATGTGATGGATGGCTGCTTGGAGCACACACGCCAGTCACCTTGAAGTTCATCAAGCGGACATGCCTTTTTCTCAACCCGACTAAAACCATTCATTAATACAAATGTAAAAACCTTGTTTCCCTTTCCGCACTTTCTCGCAACGTTTCCATGGCAGGTTGTTTGTGCCTTCTTATCAGGGAGTTAGCAATCCAATTTGAAATTGTTTGCACGCGTTGCAATGGCAACTTGTACGCCGGATACGCAAAATTCAGGCACATCCTAATCTTTCGCAATTTTTTCTCCCTGATACTTTTAAAAATCCACTGACATTATGTGAAGTCATGTCCATCAAATCGCCTAAAATGCAAATCGTTGTGACGCTACTGTAATACTTATGTTGTTTTAATGTGCCTTTCAGGGAGGAGGCAATCAGGGAATTCGAACCTTGTAACCGGATCGTCCTCTCCCTTACCTAGTGACTGCGGCTCCCCTCCTTCTTGAATATTGTATTTTCCCTATCCATCTTGTCACCTTTAATAAAAATGTCCAAAGCAAATCAACCGGGCTTGTCTAGGAACGCTAGGAATCGGGAAGCGGAGACCGAGGAGCCTCGCCCCACACTACCGTCAATGTCGTCACAATCATTGTGAGGAGGAAAGAAAGGAAGACTAGTAGAATTTGCAGAAATTTTTTTACTACAAAAATACCATCTCCGAGAGTATGAATTCCACGTAATCTGATTCATTCATTTTCCAAAATTTAAATGGTTTTCTCCATTTCTATGAAATTATAAACTTTTATGGTATTGAAGGGCAGCATTAGCATTCCTTGTCATGATTTGATCCGCTGAATTCGAGTAGGTCATAATGGCACTCTAAGGAGGTAGACCAACTTTTTCAATGTCACCAAATTTTTGGCGTAAAACTAAAGGAACTACTGCGGTGCCTCTAGTCCTCCTCGATATTTAAGAAAGTTATAACATAAGAGTCGAATTTGTAGTGCCAACTTATAGGAATGAGAAAACGAGTGATTGAAGGAGATTTGATGTGCTCGCATAGCCTAGTAGCCAATAGGATCACCTAAAAGAACTCACAAGAAGGAGACAAATGTTTAACAAAAAACGTGTTTAAACAAAGCAACCTATTAGTCAGGAGAGGAAGTGTCACATTTCTGCCGTAGTCACCCCACACTCCCACTATCTGAAAGCTGTTTCTTGACTGACATCCAAACCGCAAAAGGAGTTTGGCCAGCCAATTGCAAACGGAATCGGACTTTGGAATGTCGGCTGATTTTGATCTTGTCTAAAATTGAGTCAATAAGCGGGCAACGGAATTATTGGCAGAACGAGGAAAACGATCAGAGAGGAAAGCGACAGCTTGACGTACCTACCCTGAGTTGTAGAAGCATGACCTGACATTCACTGATGTCAAACCCTCGCCCAAAAACGAGAACAATTCTTCCCCTCCCGTCTTTTCCATGCACAAGTAAGCGGATTCGGCTTTTTGGAGGAGCTATTTTCTTTCTGGAATTTGATGTAAATTTCCTTTGTGCAGCAGATAAAGTAATTGCATCATTTCATTTCCTCCGGCAGAAAAATATCTTTTCCCCAACGAATACCCTTAGAAGCGAAATAAACGAAGTGCCCTTCCCACCCACATGGCGTGGTAGTTCACGCTCTTGGCATGTTTTTTTCGCAGCCACCATGCAGCTAAAGGAGATGAAACTTCTAACGCGGAATAGACAATACCGCTAGGATTCAAGGAGGGTGTTGCCAACACCAGACAATCTAAGTGGATTATCTGGGGACAGTGTTGCCTCATTTAACCTCGAATGTCAATTTTGACAGGTAAGTGGCTAAAAGTTGCTTCAAGTCTTGTGGATACCCATAGTATTCTTCCACCTCCTCAACTGCTTCATTGGGCAATGTCATGTAAATCATAGTGGTGTTTTCTAGGCTAGGTCAGCCACCAGGCAGTGCATAGGACCACTTCAAAGAGCTCAAGGATGATTTCAATCCCTGCAACTATTCAGTGGGCTAACCAAGAAACAAAAGTCGATGGCAGAAAAATTTCTTTATTGCAAAGAGTAAGGTGGCTTTGAAGGGAAATTTAAGCAGCAACAAAAGACTCGAAAATGCTTGGTCTTAATCAGAACTAGACAAAGAGATGAAGGTTTTTGGATGTAATTTCAATCTGGAGGGGACATCTTTGGTTCTGTACCTCCATTTTTATTCTGTTGTCCCTCTATTTGCTAGCTGTCCCCATCTACACGGATGGTTTGGTCTACTCAGTGTGAAGAGAACTCCGAGCTATTGAATGAACTATCCCGATCGGATTTTTTTTGCAGCAGAAGATTGCCTTCATTTAAGTTTAACAAGTCCTGCCTATTGCTGGGTGCGGCCCCCGCCCCATGCTGCCTGACAAGGTGCGAACATGGAAACGATGTAATTTAGCAATCGTTGGCAGTAGTTGGAGACAATTTTGCAGTCAACTGGTTAAAGCATCACCGAATTTGTTCAATTACTTGTTTCACTTCAGTTTTTGCGTTGCGAGTGCACATTCCAGTCAAGAGAGTTGCTATACCGTGACTGTAATCAGTCGTGATCGCAGAAACATTCCCTGCTACTAATAATGACAACAACAACAACGACAAAAACTCCATTTAATTATTTAAATGGAGGAGAATAAGTCTCCAAGCGCAGTCTAGTTTACATTACGCCCAGGCGCTGACTGTCGATGGAGGGAATAATTCGCCGACGACGAGGCAAAACGCATCGGTGTCAAGGCGTAAGTTAATCGGCTGGCGATCAAAAGATGGTAAAACTTACTAATTACTCGGATAATGTGGACAAAAAGGAGACGCTCGACATCCCCAGCAAAAGGTAATTGTGGCCTGCACTCAACACAGGACGCACTTAATTTCCACCGAACCTACGCCACTTGCAGCAGTAACAACTTCAAAAAGCTACACCGACAGAGATCGCACTACTACCTCTGGCCACTGACCACAGGGCTCCCAGGAATTAAGGTGGGCATTGACATCATGAGTCCTCCACTACCCAGAGAGAGAGAGAGGAGACCGACGCATTCAAGTTGTGGTAGATAAATTCAAGTAAGTTATCGAGACAGAAGTTCACGAAGATAAGTTGCTGAAACGGTTGCCCTTGGTGTCTTCAGCTGCTGGATTTGTCAGCGCATTTTGCCCGATTCAATGCATAGCGATCAAGGTCCTCATTTCGAAGGTCGGCTCTTTACTGGACTACATGCAAGACGAAATTTGGGATTGTGTTGACGTTTCGCGGCTTTTTTGTTGCTTCCGCAAAAATGTGACTCGAAATTTAAACGTATGGAAGGCAAATGAAAGATTTGTGCATTTCATAGCAACTTGGTCATCCAAAATACTGACTGAGGTGAGGAGTTTTCGGTACCCGAAATGCGTGAGGAAATGTTGTGCCATTCAACCACATTCCTATAAAAATTCTGTCAGCCAACTCATTCATACAAGCCTACGCGACTAGTCACGATGTTGCAAACTTGAGATTCTTTCTAAAAGAAAAAAGAAGGCGCACACGTATTGCTAACCCACAGAAAGGCCACTGACGTAGTCAGAAGGCCAGTTGTCTAAATTGCCAGCCAAAACCACAAACCGAGATGTAAAGGTACAATCACAGTGCTGCAGTTCGTCATCTTTCCGCAGTTAAGAGCCCATACCTTAGATCCACAATAAAAAACAGGAGGTAACACAGTCCACCAGGCAATCCATCATTCTGTGCACGTGAATTCCCAAAGTACTAAATGGGAGGAATACATTGTGTCTCTTCAGCAAATCCGTTGCTTGACTTAGCACTTTCGCATACCGTGGACGCTTTTTAAGAACCGGGAGTAAAGGCATTGAGGGAGGGCAAGTGAAACGCTCCCCTCAATGTGGTAGTCGTTCACCTTTTCGAAACACTTTGGAAGGAGAGGCTGCAGGCCATTGACAAAGGGTGATAGAGGGTGGGGAAGTATGGTAAAATTTATGGCCTGTCCAATGGATAAACCACGGTTGACAATAAATCGTAGTTGTGGGGTAACTGAATCGTTTTCGCCTCCCCACACAGCTAGTCTCCCATAAATTGTGAAAATTTTTACGCAGAAAATAAAGCTCAAGCCGATTTGCATGCAAGTGTCTTTGCCTTTCTTTTTTCAGCTAAAAAAGTGGTAAAGCTCACGCAAAATGAAAAGGAAAAATACTGCGGCGGATGTCGAAATTTATGATCAATTCAAAAGTAAAAAGCACTTTTAGGTTTCATTTTTACGTATGAGGTCGGTTCACCTCTGATTGTTTAGTGCCTCTGCTTTTGAAGCCACTAATAGACGCAAGGTTGCCTAGCTTAGCAACTGGCGTTGCACTCACCCCGTGCTGACAGCCTACTTGCAGAGCAAATGCCAGTCTGTGGTCAGATGGTACGGCCTTGTCGAGGCCACTCAGCACCGCCGTGGGAAAGTGGAGTAAGCAATAGCTTGCCCATGATGGATGAGTGCACATCCTGGCGGCAATTGTTGGCAAGACTGACACGGCCCACTGGTGTGGAGGGAGCGTCAAAAAGCCAAACAGTGACACCGAGATTGATGACTTCATCTCCATCTTTAAATTCGGCTGGAAGACAAACTTGAGTCTAGGTGATGAGAAAAGGAGGGATGAAGACTTCGAGGAAGGAGATCATGTCCACCTAATGGAACCAGTTCCGATTCGCTACGGAATAAGTGTTTTTGACAGGTTCTTTCTCTGAGACATCCATGCAGCAGAGGTTAAGTTGACTATGCCATTTGGAGGAGGGCAATCGTGGACAAATCTATTCAACATTTGTCCACAAGCAGTAGAGTGAATTTTTGTCTCGTCTCAGGGATGAATCTGTCTTGACAATAAATTGTAGTTATGGAAGGAGTTGGTTGGTTGCATCACGTCAATCCGCCTGTCTGCAAGCATGCCTGCCATGGGAGTAAGAATTCCCATCCAACGATGAATGTTTCAAGTGGACTTTAAGCAAACGGTTGTGTCTTTTCCCGTTTGGAACTTGTAAACCTCTTGCAAAAATGATGGCGAGGGAAGGTAATTCTTGTCAGAAAATGACCTCTCTTAGTTTGTTGGTAACTCCAGATCCACCACAGTCGCTGCTCTCGACTCGTATTCGAGGCATGAAGTGGAGTCTTTGATATCGCCGATTAGCCTACCG
>NW_020170453.1:212026-213790 GCF_000524195.1 Echinococcus granulosus | reverse complement strand
AAACACAGGTGCAGCTAACAATTTTATCTGATCAGAAGTGATTCTGTGTTTAAGTTGATTGGATGAAAGCTGTATTGCCTTTATTAAGACAAAATGCCAGGCATGCATACGGAAAGCAAATCAGTGAAGAAAATAGGGTTTCTTCAATTTTTGCGGCGCCGATGAAATCACCCAAAGGTAAAACCCACTTGCAGCATAGCAAAACGACCTTAACATCCATGCAACTCCAAGTGCTGGTTTTGTGGCTCACCTTGAGGCGAATGAGGGAAAATAATTGCTAGATGAAATCAAAATCCGCTTTAGAAAACCTGTCGTACTTCTAGCATGAACCCATGCGGATAATTTTTTCAACAAACATCACTTCAAACGACCAGCTTTCTTCCCCCTTTAAAGACTACATCTCAGCTACCGGAGTAATTAATTTCATTGATTACCTAATTACTTTAATTATTCCCTTTCTCCGCCTTTCTGTCCTAAAAGTGCTGCTCGAAGTGGAGACCAACATCAAGTTGAAGCATACGCGGCCCTCATACTCTAAAAATTGCTAATATGTTATTTTTTCGATGCTAATTTCAAAAGTATTGTTTGGAATAGTAATTATCTAAGGGGAGTGTCGCTGCCCACACCACTCGGTTGTCAGCTTTGCCCTCTATTTAATGAAGGCAAGCATGCATCAAATGCAAATGCTTGAAGGCAAAGACATTCAGAGGACTCCAGTGGATGACGCCCTGGGTCTTGACCATAATTATGGCTGTGGCGCCAGATTAGGTGGGGACTTGCATCGGCATGCGTCGATGGTTAAAATAACTTGAGATTAGGGTGTAGAGAACGACTTACACTGGCGCCTTTGAGCAGTGGCGGACCACAATGGGCTTGTTAACCACTGCGTTAGTTAAATCAGAAGAAATGGAAGCTGAGCGGGTGGGTCCCTTTTTGATGCCTTGCAGTAGCAAATGGAAATAAGTTTTGGAGTCGATCGGGCTGTCCTTGATTTGTTCCAGCATTTTGGATGGACTGCTCACTGACTGAGGAGCTGCCTGACCCGTGATGAGGAATGACTTTTATATTTGCCCATGGTGTTAGGATAGAGGTTAAACAGCAGAGACTGGAGAGCTCACTACCCAAATCGCCACACCTTTGTCGGGATAAAATAGTTGCACAACGAGCCTTGTTGTGAGTTGGGTGGCCTCAGTATGTGCCACCCCACTGACAGCCTGCAAGGCACCACCACCGTATTGTTTACTTCCTTCTTAATGGCATCACGTGCACACCTTAGTTTGTCGCTCTCTTCATTCACGGTAGCTACTCCTGGCGTCAGTCTTATTGTGATGCCTCTCCACCCCCTTCCATTCTCAGACAGGCGCACTGCTGTTTGACATCCCGTACAAAAATGAGTCACAATGAAATGCAACTTTTTGGCCATCTAGAATGTGTTTGAGTGTTGCTGATAATGAGTATCGATTTTTAATTTTGTTTTCGAGTGGGAGAGTGGGTGCAATTCAAGCAAATAAGTAACCAATATAGTTAATTACTCCTGTGGCTATAAAGGGGGAGGAAGTTTTGCCTATTGGGTTAAGAACTCCAAATCTTTTACTTACTGTCATATAAATATCGAGGGTCCTTGTTTTTCGTCACCTTTTTTTATGTACATCCAAACAAACGAGTGAGGTGGGTGTGCTGCAAACATGCACAACTGATTTGCATTTACTATTGAGCCTATAAACTACAATAACCACCCCGCGTAATGCACGTGGAAGTGTTTGA
>NW_020170453.1:210399-211926 GCF_000524195.1 Echinococcus granulosus | reverse complement strand
TTGACAAGTTTCCAACAGGCACAGACATTTGCTTACAAAAACGGTCACGGAGGTCTGCTATGCCAGTGGTTAATATCTAATTCGTTCAAATCTCCAATGGAGTGAAGTTAAGCGAATTTTGGCCCTCTAATTGCAACCTGAAGGTGTGCTCTCTTTGCTCACTTTCGTTACCTTGACTGATGGCCACTTCAGACGCACATAGGCTCGTCATTTGGAACATCACTAAAGGGGAAGTCTGTTTTTCCACCTTTCAAATCCATCCACCGAGGCAAATCTTAAATCTTAACTTGATTTTCTTACAATCTCTACATAAGTAGCTAAAGTGGGGCATGTTTTGCGATTTGTTCAACCGTCTTTAAGCGTTTAAGACAACGGAGCCAGACACACATAAGGTAACCTTTTGTCAAGGGTATGCTTGAAGGTTAGCGAGTTTGAGATGGAAGGGCAGAACTTGCAGCTGTGAAGACACAATCCACAGTGCAGATGTTTCGTATGGACCCCGAGTTTGCAGTTTGACCTCAGGAAGACACTTGAATATGCACGGAGGACGCAAGCGATTGATTCCAACAATGCAGTGATAAGCTCTCCAACCATTTACTACTAATTCACCTCGTCAAATCTTGTTAAGAATCAAGTCTACTTCATTTCTGATGTAGAAGGGTGGTTGTCGAAGGAAAGAATTTACAGATGACCAGGCAAATCGCCTCGGTGTCAAGGTGCAAGTAGGTCGTTTAGATATCGAAAGGTGGCAAAAACTTACCATTTACTGGGGCCACGTGGGAGACAAGAAGATGCTTGACACCTCGATCAGAAGATACTGGTGGTTCTTGCTCAACTTAAGACCTACTTGAAATCGGTCAGTCCTGCGTCACTCGCAGTAGCAGCGATTGTCGCGCACCCACTCAGCTGGTCATGATGTTGTGGCGTGGTCAGTAGGCCGATCACTCAGCCAAAGTACAAAGACGCATCCAGAGGCGCCAGCGAAACTACATCCCTAGAAGTAAACAAACAGTCACAGTGCTACAGTTTGTCATCGTTCCTCAACTAAGAGCGCGTGTCTTTGATCCACTAACAATATTGGAGGTAGCACTCTCCAATAGACAATTCACCACTCCGTGTACGTGAATTCCAAAACTACAGACCAAAAGGAACACAGTGTGCCTCTTCAGCAATTTCGTTGCATGATCTGGCACTTCCGCAGACCGTGGACGCGTATCAAGAAAGGCATTGAGGGAGGGCGAGTGAAATGCTCCCCTCAATGTGGTAGTCATTTACTCATTTGGAAAACAGTGGAAGGAGGAGCAGCAAGCCATTAAAGAGGGGTAATGTGAGGCAGAAGAGTGTAATAAAATTAATGTCCTATTTAATGGATAAGCCACCATTGACAGCATATCGTGGCTGCGGAGGAAACCAAATGTTTTCACCGAGTCACTCAGCTAGTCTATCACGTTTATAAAATTTTTTTACACTGAGAAGAATATTAGCCAAAGTGTAAACAAATGTTTGTGCCTGTTGGAAACTTGTCAG
>NW_020170453.1:193603-210299 GCF_000524195.1 Echinococcus granulosus | reverse complement strand
TTAAATACTTCCACTTTTCACATCTTCGTATTGCTAAATTTTCCCATTCATGCCCTGAAAATTGGTGCTTCTTTTCACAATGGATCACGTCCACTGGTTAAGACAGAAAGCCTAGTTATGATCATTTCCAGTTGGCTTTCCATTTCAGTGCCCGCCTAACACTCTCATTTGTCCATTTGATGGGAGGGTTATTGGGGCTGGCAAGCTTGCCAGTGCAACCAAAAGTGTAATGCGCGTTCACATCCCATTTGCATCACTCATTTTTATTATCGGCACCAATCACGAGCGCTAGGCGATCAAAAAATTCCATTTCATCATGACGCTTTCGATGACATTTGACGTCACCAAGCAGCAGTGCGCCTAAAGGAGAATGGAGGGCTGAGAGGTGAATAAGGACATGATTTTGACACCGTGAGTGATCGCCGTGAGTAAATAGAACGGTAAACTGGTGTGTGCACGTGATGCTGTTAAAATGATTGTTGATAATACGGTGTGACTATTTTTCGCAGACTGTCAATCAGGCATCCCTTGATGAGGACATTCAACTTACGACTGAACTTTGAATTTTTGAACTCTGCAATGGCATGCTGTCGTGACGGTGCCACGCAAAATGCAAGAAAAAAATGCGCATTGACCCCCTTGACCTATCAATCAACATTCCTTGAGGACACTCACAACCTCCCGTCACGGCGAGGACGCTTATCGGTGGTCTCCAACTCGCCACCATATCAGTTGCTCCTGCAGACATTCAATCGTGAGAAACGCCTCCTATAATCACAACTCAGGCAACGAGCCTTTCAAAGGTTGTTGAAACACCAAGAAGTCACCTCACGCGGGGTATTAATGCACCAAGGTCTAGAACTCAGCTATTCAGACTTTACCGAAGACTGCGAGAGCACTTGGTGTCTACTAAAGAATTGCAACTTCGGATTTCTGCCATAGGATTCTAAAAGTTCTCTTCTTCCAAACGGCGAATGCAGAATTTACAACAATGAAAAGCAAGTAATAAGTCGGTCACGCTGCCCCAGTAATAGACAGCACACCTGCCTTAACACCACTGTCCAGTTCAGTCCGGGCACTGTTAATCAAGACGCCGAGTGGCAGTAGTAAGGGGTGCTTAAATTCGACTTGACGTGAAAATGAAAGAAGATTCTTGCCTTTGAAACCACGGATACCTGCTCCTACTGGGGAATTCAAACAAGGTTCTACTATGATTGAATGCTTATTCAAAGTCGGGAATTTGAATGGTGCAAGTGCCTGTGATGGTCTTGGTCGTGCTTTAGACTGTTTCCGCTGTGCTGACAAAGCCTTCCTTGTCGGTATCAGCCCAAAAGTCCCAGCTTGACGAAAATCGCACACCAAGATTTTCCTTCTCCATCATTTAGTGCTACTGATCACCTAGGTAGGTGGAGGACTCACTTTTCGAAGAGACTATAGGCCAAGACGCTCTGGGTGTAGAGGTTCACAGTGTCCCTTAAATGACCACATTTGCACTCATGCAGGGACCTGGAAATGACGCATGTGGGAGTGAGTACGAATGACAGCGTCTGACTACTTCATGTGACCTAAAGTCTTCAAAGTGGACGCCTTCGCTGACCTGCAAAACCGAGAAAGCACAGAAGTAGGACTTGTGTGTGCAAGCCTAATGGCTGTCTAGGCGAGAATGTCGGAAACCAAATGTGTATCCGAGTGAGTCATTAATTTCATCCGCATCTGTTTACAGGTTCTGGCTAACCTCGACCTTTGACTGGTTGCCAGCACACAGATCACACCGCTGCTTGATATGAGCCAACTTGACCTCCTAGAATGTCTGGAGAAATATTGAACAGCAACGCGCACCGCACCCTCACTCAACGCCATGCAAGGTGCACGAGAAACTTCGGCAGCTTGGAAACCAAATTAAAATGGTCTCGAAAAAGCGGGTAAGTTAAATTCTGATCCATCAGGTTCTGATGACACTTCATAATGTCAGAGGCCTAGAGCACTGGTAAAGGGTATAACGCACAACAAAAATTGGCGAGAGACTGACGTTGCATATAAAGTCCCTACACCTTGGACTACGTTATCGTGCCGCGCCATTCAGATGGCCGCATGATGCTTCCAGATGTTGGCTCATCGATCAATTGCCAAGAAATTTACTTCCCAAAACATTCAAGATGCATCAACAAGTTTCCTCGCGGGTTTTTCAATTTGCCAAGGCGCAAGGGCATGACATGCATGAGAGATAGCATCCGAATAATCATAGAAGCATGCCTACCGCGGATGGAGTAACCACTGACCCTTCTGCCAAGAAATATGCCAGACACTTCCACGGGAAGAATTTTGTGGCTCCTATTATCTCCTGACTAACTGATCGCGAATAGGCGTATCAGTACCCGAACGTACCAAACTCGGATGCCCTTGGTCGTGGTGACAGCTAAGGTGAGAGGCCTAAGTTGATCTCATACCTTCCCACCCAACTTCAGACAAAATTATTCAAATCCGATGGCGGGAGTCACCCTTTATTCACCTTTTTGTGCATTTTGCATGGAGGTGTATGTGCGTGGAGAAAATTTACCGAGAAATCTTTTGCCTCGGGGGAGGTGGGGTGGGGTAAGGAGGCGAGACGATCAAAAAGGCGGAGATGACAAGTAAGTTGGATTGGTGGCGAAGTAAAGACGCGCTTTCATCTCACTGCAGTGGGAATGAACAAAGCACCTGACGTTTGCCCACGGGTAGTGGTGGACGAAAGTTGTCCGTTGTATTGCACGACTCGCATGAGTGCATCGAGCGCATTGCAGCCAGCTGAAATGTGAAGAGATTCGAGCTGTACGAAATCAGAAAAGGTGAATAAATGATGAATAGGAGGAAGGAACGATAAATCCAGAGCGGGAGGCCGTTACTACCGGGATGAAGATAGGGTATACTGATTCGGTGAATGTGAAGGATGCAAGAGGGGTGAGGATGGACGCTCTGATGGATTACGAAGGAAAGGAACTAATTGGTGGAAAGGTAGGCCAGTCCTGCCACTTGGAATAGTCGTCCAAATCTTTCATGAGGTACAATGCGACACCATGAACGAGAAGGTAAGACAGTTCACTCCTGACAATTCTTTTGTCTGGACAGATCGATACTCGTCTATTCACTAGGCCAGACCGGTTGAGTGGACTTGACATCATGGCGTGTAGACGGGTCATAAGTCCACCTCCAAAGGTTGTGTCTCATTCATGTTTACTTTTCTATCTATCAGAAAACAATTTTAAATTTGCGCCTGCTTCACCTAGCAGCCTGCTGACCTCATCTACAGCCATAGGAGAGAGAAACGTCGGAGAAATGCAATTCACCTCCAGATGTGCTGGCTCTGGATTCAGGTGATCACTCACCAGAGGATTCCCCATCCCATTGTAAACCACTTGCAAAGACAAAAGTGCCATCCCAGAAAACTAAAACGCTAGTTAACCGGTGTGGAAAGTCATAGCCAAAATGTGTACGAAATTATGTGCGTCGAGAGGCTAAACAGTCCCGAAGTACATGTAAACAAGTAGGCTGCTTTAGAGTCATCGTCTTTTTTGTCCTGGTTACAACGCATTTCAAACTTCACACAGTTGCAGAAAAATCAGAAGGGAGAATTCTAAAGACTACATCGTGAATAAGCGTTTATTTGGAAAAGCAGTCAGGAGTTAGGAATTCCTATCGTGAATCATAACTACAGCTTTGAGGAAAAAGAGAGAGTTGCATTAAGGCGAAGAATGTGCTGGCTGACTAGCCGGAGTGAACTTAGCCCTTCTATCCCTCCCTTTTCCTCATACAAAAGCCGTGAGAGGTTAGGTGATGTGCCCGTGGTTAGGTCCTGACCTACTTCGCGGGCGAGCTGCTCGACAGGGGAAATTAGCCAATCAGAATGCTACTGACACCTTGCCATACCTACAGCGGATCGAAGCAGCAGGGTAGAAAGGGGATCATGGCAACACAGATACAATCACCTCTATTGCCTGAATTTAAACTTAGTTCATTGCTTTGACAAAAAAAGCATCTGGAAGTATTCAAGAGAAAGCAGATGTTAAAATCTATTCAAAATGACCTCTAGTAACGGTGTGATGTCAAGCTTTAACCCCCTACTTCTCAAGTATTTAGCATTTGACGGTCAAAAATTGTCAAAACAGAAATTTCCTTATGGTAAGACTAAAACGTGTCATTCGGGAGCTGCTTATGATCACCTTTCAATTTTCAATTTAGGGTCAAGGTCAATGGCGTGAAAAACGAGGAGTAAGCGAGGCTTTATATTTGTGCACTGTACTATTGCTCCGGTTGTACATGAATAAGTGATGGTCTATTCAATTATGACATTTCATAGCGTCTTCAAAGGTAGCAAATTACTTCGAAAGCGGTTTCATTAGGGTTGTGTGAATGTTGCACGGAATCAACCACTTCATCCACTGATTAAAACAAGTTGTACCAAAATGGAGTCAGGCATTGTTGCGTGGAAAATGTTTTATGCCATTGCCAAGTCGGTTACACACCTGGAATTTGAAATGAGAACGCATTTGGCATGCAGTCGAGGGAAAGCGCTAGCACCCGCCAAGGTCGTAGACCCGGCGACACTTTGCTTAACCGATATCCCGCTCAAAAAACAAATGCCAGCACATGCTGATTGGATGGGAGAGGAAGAAGAATTCAGACAGTCAAGAGAGTTTCCTGAATTACTCAGGGCAACTGTTAAAAAAGGCCCTCTCAAATTAGCATGAACCAATCCACAAATGGGGTCACTGAAATTTCATCATCATCAGCATTACCAAGTTTCCCAAAGGGGAAATTGAAGTAAATCGAGGAACGTGAGAAATGGAGGGATCGAGTTTAGCAATCCGGATGGATCATGCGTTGAGCGTAGAATAAAAGGGAGGCGTATGGAGGCTACAATAAGGCATGGCTACATCTGCAGCGCAAATAACATCAAGCTGTTCAATGTGTAAAAGTGAGGCAAATGCCTGTCTCTCTGCCTACCTATCTGTAAATAGCAGTCTCCACACTTACACTTGAGATGACCGACGCGAAAGCGGTTAAACACAATTTTATAGGAGGAAGTCTACACGTTGAAGTAATTACTTGTTAGCACGTAAAGTTTACTCCAAACTAGTAAAGGTGTTAAAAATAACGTCCCTACGACACCACCTCCTCATCGTCCCCTATAATCAACGTGGCAAGTCAAAGCTACAAAGAGTGAATTCACTTGAAAAGTCATCAAGCTGGTCAACAATTATGTCTTACCAATATTTATTAGCATTAATAAAACCAAGTAAATACTTTAAAACAGGAATTTTAAAATTTTAGACGAGTTTGTCAACAATCTGGGTAATAAGCAGGCCATTTGAGTAGCATGTGATGCCAAAATTTCGACTTTTCATAGTGTATGAGAAATTTGGATAAAATTAACTCCACTATAACCAAACGGTATGTCATCGTCGTGAAATCTGCTTCCGTATTTTTTGCAATAACCGCCATTGTTTGCGTGGCCCAGGAAACAAAAAAACCAAAGCAGTACACAACATAGTAGAATGGAAGCCTGGATTTTCATTCAGCCAAGCTCTTTAGCGCATTGTATGGAAATTTCCATAGGGTTAATTTGAATTTAAACAATAGAAAAAGAAGGAGGAACAACGGTTACAGTGATATTTGCTGCTGCCTAAAACATGTAATCTCGACAGTGGTGAAACCAGTCACGACCAATTAGTTCGGCCATTTATCACTGTTTCTACGTTGTCATTTGGAGCAGTTTGCAGTCAATTTTTCCCGGCTAAAATAGTTCGTAATGCACAGTTAGCATATGAAAATTAATATTCTGCAAAATAATTTTGCGCAGAGACTTATGAATGGCACACATGAATTGGCGTGCATAAATCAGTTGAGTTCACATTGCTGTCGCACTACCCTTGACACTAGCTCTAAGAAACCTTACAGCCCAGGTTTAATTGGAAAAGCCTTGGGAAAAGGACAAAGAGACAAACGACGAACCTGGTCCTTGGAAAGTCTCAGCGGCTCGGCGCAGACAATCCAACGAACACACTCGGCACAAGGTGGTGTTGTGAGGGATCCCTCGTAGGTAAAGTAGTGATCCATGCCTGTAAGTTTAATTTTAAAGGTGGAAGAACAGTGACAAATGGTCAAGTCTTTATTGAGATTTTGGTATTCATGATCCGGTGATTATCGAGTACTGTTAGCACTGTGCACTATTTATGAAGAGGGTTCAACCAGGGGCTCAAATATGAATTAAATGTATCTTTTCAAAAGTATATTCAATTGGTGGATAGTTCCTTTATCTGTAATCGTCTTCACCCAGCAGGATTGTACTGATAGTCGCCAATTGTTTATCAACTGATGAAGACCAAACAAAGGGAATGTCGTTTCCCAACGCTGCACTAGATTGCTGAGCATGGGGTGAAAAGTAAGGAAACCAAAGATTAAGCAGGCAGGAAACGGTATAGTAGGCATTTGGGATGATCGAGCCAAATACCTTCAAGTATTGCATGCAGCAGCAAGACCAGGATCCAGGAACAGAAGGGGCAGAAGCAACAGAATTGAGCAAAAGATAAATTAAGTAGCACACGATGCTTACTTGGAATGAGTGAGTGAAGATCTACTTCATCTGCTATGGGCTGTTCACAACTGGGTTTTGATGACTTGATGGCGGAGATAAGTGGCCTCATTGCCTCACACTCCACACGATCGGCCTGCCATTGTTTAAGGGTATAGGCATTTAAAACAGAACATCAGCCGTGTAAATTAATGAATTAGGAAGGAAAGGTCACCTTAAGGAAAACACCAATGACACAAAGACCTTCAGAGTCTTTGACAGCCTGGTCCATGGTAGAATATTTCTCGCTCATGAAGACCAAATGCAATTCACCAGCAAAGCTATGGCCATCAACGTGATGTTCTGATCCCCATTCATCCTCGCATCCCCAATGACAATGGAATTGCTGAAGGTTATATTTACCCTTCAGAGGACCCCCTTCAATTGTTGTGGCTGAATCAGGTAAAAAATATAGATCCAAGTTTTGTGTATGATAAAACTCAAACACATCAAGAGTGGCTCTAGTAAGAAGCTCACCATTACTACTTTTGAATGAGACTTGAAAATTATGCGTTTTACGTGTAAAAAGCTGAGTGCTATTGTGAAACACGAACAGCCGAAGTGGAGAGAGCTTGGAGTCATAGATGCAATTGTGCCTTATAATGTTAATCGGCGACTGCCTTGCTCCGGCAGCAGCATGGCATGTTAAACACCAGGTGTGGGGGCCTAAAATTGTTATCCATTGAAAAATTCTTACCGTTGGTCGGACCATAACCGTAGTCTACATGACCGCGAGCAGTTGTCATCCTCGTCTTGTGTGTAGAGTGAACTATGCTGGGTTTTCACGCACCTTAAATACCCGCGTCCATAATATTGAGATCTGCTTTTCGGTTGGTAAAACAAAACAAAAAAATTTAAATAAATGACTCTAAACTTACATTTTATTAAAAACCAATGCAATAATTAGAGTATTATATATACTTCTAAAAAAACCAAAGTAAAGTGACCAAATCTGCTGAGTTAGGGCATGTGCACCAGTTTAGTTACAGATCGAGTTTTAAAATGATAAATCCTTTCAAATACTGATCCTAGAGCAAATATTAAAGTAGTTTTCGACTGTTAACAAAACATTTAGTGATATTATTGATTAAAAGGGGTCTTTTATATTTTGCGGAACAGGACCACTCCATCCGCACGCAAATTTCTGCTAAGAGGAAATTTAAATTAATTTTTAAGTAGGCATTTTTTAATCCTGCACCAAAGCAATTATCATTTTGTAGTATTTTCTGCCTACGAGTGTAGCGTCCCGAGACTCCCTTAAGACGAAAGAAGACACAATACTCGGGCAGAATATATATATTCAGCACGGAGAATGTGTCCGGGCTATTGGCATGGCCCAAAAGGCCAGCCCACCCAGCGAGGTACAAGAGGGCTAATTCGAAGTACAAAAGTGGCGCCTCACCGGAACCGAGGGATAAACCACCATCGTATTACACGAGGCTACCAGGAATCATACATGGGCTGTGTTTCACCCGCTCTAAACGCCATATGCTTTATACTTATATTTATTGAATAGAAAACACAGTCCTGCATGCCATAACGTTCCCGTTGTTTCTCATAACTCACTTTTGGTCCCATATTTTTGGTTTGAGGAGATTGACTCGGGAATGACCTATTATTTATTGTGTAGTGGGGAGGTTAGCAGATTAAGGGAGTCAGTGTTGTTCGCCTTTGTAATCAGTGACTTCTGCTCCAAAATGAAGCTGGTGCAATCTGCCCTTTCGCAACAAAAAGGTATGGTCAACAAGCATGCTCTGCATGAAAACCTCGTCATCGTCATCTTCAATTAGCGTACAGACCCCATATTTGCATTCAAACGGTGGTATGTTTTGCGAGGGCAAAATTTATTATGACGCGCCTCGAGTGATTAAGTAATAGACCGAATATTGCAGACAAAGTAATGCACTCCGTTGATGAAATGGCTTTTGTCACCTGAAAAACTGCTTTGTTCCTGGAGTAGTGAGACTTGCTATGAACGCAGAAAGATGGAACGGTTCTACTGAACTCCACTAGTCCTCCTTCTTGATTGCATTTAGGCTGGCTGCGCCTCTAACAATATGTCTTTCATCTAGTAAAAAACGGCTTTAACTAATCAGGCACGAGGTCAAAACCTCTTGCGTTTCTTCTCGGTGTGGCAATGTACACCCTGGTGTCGACTGGGTTGCCGCTTTCATATTAGATAACAAAAATAATAGTCAATATTCCAGCTTCGCAATGGTTGTCACCAACCACCACTGCGTCTAGTGAGGATGAAGTTCCCAAAATTTTACCGGTTTCTGCAAAGCCTATCATTTGTTTGAACTCGGTGTTCAGCCTACTTCTTGTGGATGGTCTGGCTCCATTTTCATGTGGATTTTAAGCTCCTGCACATCCCTACTGAAAGCAGATGCACTGTTTAAGGATACTGGGTTTACAATTAAAAAAGTTGGCAAATCATAGCATTTGTTTTAAAGCTTTGAAAACGCCCGCAGCCTTGCAGAGCCTAAGGGACAGCTTCCGAAATCGGTATATCCTCTTGGGCATCATGAAGCTCCCTTGTCTGCTTACACTATTTTTACTTGCCATTATCACGATCTAGGGTCGACCATAAAGATAAAATTTGTGCCGTACTACTAAGCTTACCTCTCTATGTCCAACACACTTTGTGAGGCCCATAATAGTTCAGAGGGACTTGCGACCTCTTCTTTGAGCATTTTGTCGGCTAGACTGTTCATCTCCTCCAGCAGAGATGGGAGTGTGCAGCGCCTCGAATCTTCACTTCAGTCGTAAAAAGACAGCCTGATGTAAAGGAAAATGCATCACTAGCGGGCGGTGGGAAGGGAAGAGAAAGAATTCCTACCCCCTAACGTACCAGTTTTTTAGACAAAGTGGTGTTTTGGCAGTCTGCACCGTGGATGGAAAGTGGTTCCCTTGACACTACGCAGTTCTGATCTAAAGTCATGAAGGATCCTATTCTCGCTCCTAAAGACAGAGGTATACCGCAGTCTTTTACTTGGCAGCACCAACTTAAAGCCTCCTTTCAATCCTTATTTCCACCTACTGAATGAAGAAGTCAACCACCAGTGCACAAACCTATTTTTATGACATGACTTCAACCATCCACCTGAAATTCCATTGTCCCGATTGTACGTACATGGACCCTGTCTTACTGTGGAATTGCTACTTCCCCACAAGGTAGAGACAAGGAGAACGAGCAGCTTATAATAAGCTACTTTACCTCTACGCTTCAGATATGACAGACAAAAGAGAACAAAGGTGGATTTATCAAGACAAAAAGACAACAAATAAGCATGTTAAGGATCATTCAGTCGAAATAGTAGCCCCAGTGCGCCATTGTGTTGGTGAAGGGTCTATGAATGTAATCGGAGGAGCTCATGTACCTCTTGATGGCTGGAATGCTCTAAAAGGTTAGAAGTCAGGATTCATTAAATTTTACCAACTAATCTGGAGCAGAAAGTAGGTAAGCAAAAGGACTCGGTCACCTCAAAGCGAGCAATGTATGCTCGTAGATTGCCAAAGTTGTCCAGACACTGTGGAGCATAGGTTTCTAGAACGATCAGCAAATCGTAGATATTGAAGTCTGGGTAGTTAACCTAACGGTGAAGGATCAAAAGGCCGGCAATGAGAAGCATTTTGATCACTTCCTCTTTTGGTGTATAAACTTTAAAAATATGAAAAGACAGATAACCTCACTTCAAAAAAGTTTATAAGACATGCTAATTTTTGAAAACTCCGCCACTTTGTAATACAGTTTGGTGGAGCCTCAGTTATCAAAATTGACAAAGGGCTAATACCATGCACGAGTGACGAGGAGGCTCATATGGCAGCGAAATTAAAAACAGTCATCTGCATATCTGTCCACAAATATGGGGAGGCAAGTTCCATCTTACCGACAAAATACAACTCGCGTCAATAAGTGCAGAGGTATTTGCGCCGATTATTTGGGTCGACTTAGAATTAGAACTAACTAAAATGGGATACCCACTATAAACATCTTTGCTTAATTACTCCCGACTATAACTGCTTCACTAATGCACAAGTAAAGTTTTGGACAGGGAGAATGAAGTGCCCATTACCGACAGTCCAGGAGGTACCAATTTTGGACCTCATGTAAATGCGTGTACTTAAGTGAGTGAATGTTTGGATGGATGGGCGTATCTGTAATACTTTAATTTTGTTTCAACTAAGGCAAGGGTTCACATGAAAGGGATCCATTTTCTCATCTTATCCCCTTCTCTCGCCTTCTCTTCCCCTCCCACCTTGATTCAAGCCACGCCCAATCCATTAGGGTAGCGACACCATTAAATTTTCGGACATTAACAAAAGTGTGTTGTTGATTCTAAAAATCATTTTAAATATTGTTAAACGTAATTTTGGTCTCAAGGACATGCATGTATAGTACTAATAATATGGCTACTTTGGTGATTATAAGGCAGATGAATCGTTTATTAAATACTATAAATTGTTCACAAAAAATTATAAAGTCGGATGAAATAACATAAAATGACTTTGCAAATGCTCGAAGTAATTTTTTTAAGGCAAATCAAGCATGCTAAAATGATTCATGTGATTTAACACAATTCCCTTCCCATATGTTTAAACCCGCTGTTTGAGAAATTTAAACACCTAGCCGCTATTCAAACACCTATCAAGACCCGGGGTTTGTTCCGATTTAGTTAGTCTTTTACGCTTTAAAAGTTGCCAAATTTTTCCGTAGTTCAAGAAGAAAGTGTAGCAAAGCATTTGTGGTTTTGCTGAGACGTGGGATGGTTAAAATTATTCGGACCAGTTTTCGCATAGGACTTTATGTCATTTCCAGACATTTACAAAACACCCAAGGTTTTTTTGGCTTCATAAACTGTATCATAAGTATTCTTTTTGTACTATTTTCCCCTACCTCTAATAAGTGGGTTTAAAGCATTTCTGCTTTAGAACCTGAGTTTGCCTTGTTCCTAAAACTGCAAAAGCCTCTTGTACGATCAGTTGTATGGCGTTTGGAAAGACCTGGCGGCAAAAGGTAAGATTGAGGAATGTTTTGAGGCGTGATTTTGGTGATGAACCGACCGAATCTACAAGCATTACATTCAGGATGACACTAAGCGTTCCGATCAAGTGAGATAGGTCGAGATCAAGATGCAAGAACATCTCTCTCTATCAATTGGAACGGACTAGCGTTGGGAGGGAAAAGGCGATTAAATTTTGCTTACAAGGACTAGCGGGCGAAAATTGGCTTTAGAGATGACTTTTTCCACCTAATATGCCAAAACGTCGTAAATTGCCGACTAACCTCCTGGGCGGTTTGGAACGAGGATCGGCCTTGATACTGCACCACCCTTTGATCTTTGCTTATCCCTTAAGGATCTACCAAGTACCTCCCTCACATTCTTATAATGCTACCCTATCCTTTTGAAACTGCTTTTTTGTATGCCTCAATAAATCCGCTATGAAAGCCCAAGTAATCACTATCTGGGATCGCTCTGCTTGACAAATTTAGTAGATTTTTAGTCGAAAAGCATGTTTACAGTTAAAACGTTTTAATGTAAGAAAATTGGTCTGTGATAAGAGTTGGTTTACTTACTTGATCACCGGAAAAGAATTTCTTGTTTCCGAGGTAGTCGGACAGGCTTTTTATTTCATTGGGAAGGTTTTTCATGTACTCCACCCTATTCTTCTCCTGCAGTTTGATGCAACTTATTATGGCACCTTAGCAAGCTTGGCAAACCAAACAAGTGGAAGCTTACGTAGTCGGGTCCAAAGGTGAGGCGGTAGAAGCCGTTGCGAATATCCATCGCCGCTTGATGAACCATCAAAAGCGTGGCACGCTCTTCTGGTGTCTTGGGGACTTTTTGGAGCAATGGATACAAAATTCAAATATTTTACCTTTATTTCGTGAAAGCATTAATTTAAAATATACATATATCTCTTGATAAATTCTTTCGCCTTTCATTCATTACAGTGGAATTCGTATACTTTTGTAAGGATCGGATTCAATTTCATTTCTTTTCAAATACCTAATAATGTCTTAGGATTTTGACATATTTACGACAAACCAACTTACGCATTTTGTGTTTGTCAGCGATATACAGCAAAATTGCACTTGATTGGGTTAGTTTGAGCGACCCATCAACAAAGTAAGGAAGCTAAATTAAAAATTTTTAGAGACGCGAGTAGGGTGCCTACATTTGGAAAATCAAGTCCAAGGTTGTTTTTCTTTGACAACCACTGTTCTCTTGAGAAGTCAGGTGCTATAAACTTATGCGAGCAAGGCTATGCAAAACGTACCTGGACCAGCAGTATAGAATTCTTGATCAAATTTCTCCCCGCAGTAGGTAAGCAGCAGTCGAATCTGCTGCCCTAGCTACGATGGCATATCAGAAGTTAAGCAAGGCACAAAGCTTAATGGTCATTAAGGTTCTTATAGCTACAATATTTCAAGACACACAGGCTGTTTATTGTTGCATAAAAAAGTGCAATGTTTTCCTACATAGAAAGAAATAGTACTATTGCAGTTATGGGGAACATCCATAAGCAATTGAAAAAAGAGGGCTGGGGCCATATAAAAATGCGTTTTTTCAAGTACGCTAACCCCGCGACTTTTCCAATATCCCAAAATGGGTGTCATCGTTAGGACACCACCTTTTGCTTTAGCACTTAAATATGTGCTTCCTTCCAAGGTCGCCCATGGAACAGCAAATCAGAGCACAATTTTGACGACTTAAACTTTTAGAAGTAATTATTTTAGGGACATAAATTTGTTAAAAGGTGATTAATGATGATTTGATTAGGCACAGTCTTGCTTTAATAGAAGTAAAAACTGCGCTGCTTCCAAATTTGCTGGAAATTACTAAAGCAGGAGTCCCTTATCTAAATCACTTTTCATTATATCGGAAATACCCCTTCTAATAAACAGCACAATAAATTCACATATTCGTATTTTGGTTGTGCAGTCGCTTTGCATTTAAGCTAAGTACGCAACTAGGTACATGGGGTTTTCTCTACGGCCTCTACATCGTCTGCTTGGCCTTCCGGTTTTGCCAACAAGGAAGTCAAAAACTGAGTTGGATTAGGTAGCAGCCTTGTTAAATGCCTTTTTAATGCTGATATTGCTCTGCTTTAATCCGGTGCTTGGTGCGGGCAGGTTACTTAGTGCTGTTGTCCCACTCACCGGAAAAGGTACATCATTTTTTGAGGTGAAATTACACAGGTCATTGGGCAAAGCGGTCAATCGGAATTCTTTGTATTGCAAAATGTTGCATTAAAGCTTTCTATAAATGCATTTGAAGGTAATCTCTATCTCTAATCCCACACTTTACTGCTCAGAATATGCTTTAATACCTTCATTTTCCCTGCTGATTCTTAAGTAGTCCCAACTATTTCATTAGCCTTATTAGGCTCATACTAATCTGGTTCAACAATTATCTTTTGTGTGCCTGTGCCAGAAGTTGTTAGGGAGATGTCGTTATTTGCCAGCGCACTTGCATCCCGTGTCTCTAACAAAACCGGCTAATTTGGGGAAAAAAACAATGCTATTTTTTGAATAAAATTTCATTTTTGACCTCCGTTCCAGAAAGCTTTTGGAGAGAAGAAGGGCCGACTTTTGAACTTCTCCGTTGTTATGTAGGCCTTCACACTTTGTAAACCCTGAAGTATTCGTTAACAGTTTACAAACTATGCACTATTACATTATCACTTAGAGCTTTTGTTGGTACACAGATTTTACCTCGAAGCGCAGCATAAAGTTCTCCAGATTTTCAAATTGTCTGAGACAATCGGGCGCAAAGGTCACCAACATGTCGAGCAGATCGTATAAGTTGAAGTCAGGGTAGTTTAACTAAAATATGATTTAAGAACTTGAAAAAAAAACGACAAGCATGATCTATGGCACTTCAATCTCCACAGGTTGTACATTACCTCAATGGTGTTGGCTTCTGGGTCATACTGATTGCCCCCCGGCTCTCCCGTACTTTAGTAATAAGTCGTCTCCCGCACTACTCCGGCTTATTACCACTTCAAGGAGGGTCCAAAAGGCTGCAAAGCCATCTTGTAATATTTATATTCTTGAAGAGTACGCACGCTACTTATATGTTTATAAGTAGCATGCAACATGGCTGGCAGTAGAGGGGATTTCAACCGCAATTTGTAGAGCACTTGAAAGACCAGACACAACATCTAATTTAATGCCCGTGACTTCTTAAAATGATGAGTTAGTGGCAATCCCTGAAGCGATGTTTTTCAGTTACCTCCTTCTATGCAGATATCAGTTAAACGTGGGGATGACTGGATAGAGACTGTAGGGGACTATGCTAAAAAAAAAAAGGCATTTCCCACTTGCTAAGGCCTTTTGGCATCACAAATGCAATCGCTTTGCCTCACAATGAGCCATTCTCGTAGTCAAGTGACCCACCCCGCACCATGCGGCTGCTGAAAACAATTTCATCGAAAAACTCTGGATTGGTTATGCGAATTACCACAGCACCTTTAAAATCTACTTTTATAGCAAGCTTAAAAAGTTGTTTGTCCCTCAAAGAGGGTAACCTTTTTTCCGGAAATCCAATTCCTATTTCGTAGAATAGACGAGAGGCTGTGCAACTTTTGGGGGATCGCGCGCAGAAATCGCGGTTTTCTGGTCTCCTGGCATTCGTAGGGAAAAAAAAGCAGAAAAGGTGAGGAGGTGGACACGCGCACTGCTCGTAGAGCGAGGCAGTTAGTTACTCGCTTACCCACTCCTCATCATAGCAGAGGCCTTCAAAATCCCCCCTCAGTTTGTCAATTTCCTCCTGCGTTTTGCGCAGCCGGGATCGTGTATGCCTGTCCGAGGGCACTAAAATTATTGAGGTATTAATTAATCAGACCAACGGATATGAAATTTGAAAACACCTTTGGATTGTATCACAAACAACTCGTAACATCAGCAAAGTCTTTCGCAAGGCTATGACTAGCACATAAAAGGCTGCTTCAGATTTTAAGGATTCGAGCTCTGCTGGGTAACCTTAGTCACAAATGGGAGGAGATGACGAGACGGGAAAAGCCTTGGTGCGGCAGCAATTCTGGCAAATTTTAGGCTCTTCAATTAAATCAAAAAGCTGTGTTTCTTCCTCATTGCTTACTTAAATGATTATAAGTAGCGATTGCCGGGTCTATTCACTTGCTTAAGGTGCTGGAGAAAGCTGAACGGTGTGAATGCGATAGGTGGTGATTACTTAAATTTCATTGCACTTGAGAGAAATTGTTGTTTTGAAGCTGTCTACTTGCAAAAGAGCTAAATGTTAGAATGGTGGGGAAGGCAGAGTCCATCTGGAACAAGACGCAATTTGTTTCTTTACAGCGAGTGCAGAAAAGCACGTCAATGGGTCTTAAGGATATCCTACTGGAAGAACCTGTAAAAAGGTATTCGATTCCTTCTTCGTGTCCTAACCTCGTGTATTCTGAGGAAGAACAAAACTTATCTGCCCATTGTCTCTACATGTTGCACTTAAATCATTCCTTCAGCGTAGTTTTTGGTAGTGGTAGCTTAGTACAGTCCTTATTAGCGATTCTATTCAACTCACACAGGTTGTGCCTATCGGCGATGTGCTCCAGAATTGGTGCAGTCCCACACAACCTCACACCCTCCTCGATCCAGTAGGGAAGCTGAAACGGGTGACCAGGAAGAAATAAAAGAAAAGCGTTACCTCAAGCTCAGCGAATTCCTCGGATCGCTTCCTGTTATCCCATTCCGAAGTCGAGTACTCAGGACCTAGGTAGGTACCAAATTCATGGATTCAGCGTTGTAAAACGATGTCGTTTGCGCGATTTAGGCTACCAGCAGTTGCTACAGGCTCTTTTATAACCCACCGCAGTCACTTGCCGCGATTTATGAGCACTTGGGAACTATGGAGCAGAGGCATAAGTCCATCTGTCGATGCGGTACCCTTGGTTGTGCTTTCTACTGTCTTCCTCCCATTAGAAACTTGCATCTTATAAAATCTCCATTTGGAACCGCTAGTGCGATTCAAGTTTGTCTGTTTTGGCAAATGAATCCTGTATCGGGAATTTCACACGGATACCTCATGGCAGCTCAGAATGCCGGAAAGAAAGGGCGATAGGCCT
>NW_020170453.1:180179-193503 GCF_000524195.1 Echinococcus granulosus | reverse complement strand
CTCAGTAATCCCCTGATGATGCTTCTTCGACTGGTAATTGTGACCTCTACTTGACACTAGATAGTCACTGGTCCAGGGGCAGTTGTAGAGCAAAAGTAATTAAGAAACGGATGTGTATTGTTCACTGTTGATGGCTCCTTCATGCAACACGATTTATAAAATGTGATCAGTGGACCTGTCCCATTTTAGACGAGAAGAAAGAATAAACTTTCTGTTGTCAACCAGTTATTTAAAAAATTGGCGGGAAGATTCAGATCACATTATTTACTTAATTACTCGACTCCTTCAGTCCTTGCGGGCTTTGCCATCATCTTAACAGAGTGACCACCGATCTGGGTCATTTCAATTCTTCTCTTAATTGCACTTTCAAGGATAACTCCATTTGAATAGGCTGTGGCTCCAACTTGGGTTTATATCGTCTGTTTTGACATTCGTCACCTCTAAATGATTACTGAAGAGTTGGGACAAATTGTGCTTCCTTCTTTTCTTTTCTGCTAGCATCCTGATAATCCTTTCACACATTTGTAGCAATTTAGCACCCAGGGCCATGAATTTTATTATTTTCCTAGAGAAATTAAAGCCATGATCTTCAAGGTCAACACGGCTAAGCAACATTTCTAGTTTATCCAAGCAAGAATAAGTAATTTTAAAAAAAACACCATAAAAATAATGTTAACAAAATATTCAAAACTTTTTCAACGGCAGTCAGAAAGACCACTTTCTCCTTCCCTATTCTTCTTCCTTAAAGAGCATCTCTCATTGCTGCAATCAAGTTGCCTTGGCCAGGTGGTTTTAGTGGAATAATAAGATTTTTATTTGTACCCAAAATAAGCAAGACGGAACCACTGACGAGGCTTATAACATGGTAAGGAACCACCTTACCTGGACCATATTCGTACAGCTCCTCCTGGTAGTCCTCCTGAAAGTAGTGGCAGAAGATTCGAATTTGTTCGGCTCTCTGGAGAGCAAAAGAAGTAAAATGGGGGAAATGTCAATGCTGTCCTCAAAATCGTTTCAGATCGTTCACTGTCACAGTCACAGGCCAAAACCTACCATTGTAGGTCATAAAAGTTGTGTGCTTTTTCAAAAAATTAAAGTCACAAATTTTACCTCACACCAGCAAATTCTTTTATATTTTATTCATTTTAACCTTACCAGCCCTTCTACAACACAATTTTTGTAACTACTTAGCCTAAGCCAATAGAATGTACGTGTCACATATTTGTGCCGCTTGTATGTCCAGCACATTTCTTTCAGTGATAAATACCACCTTTCCTGGGTGGTAGGCGACGCATAAAGATTTGCAAAGCGGATACTTAAGAAATGAAAGTGAGCTGGAAATAAAGGCAACGAGAACTCGATTTCTTGCCTCCGTGCTGAAAAAGAAGATATCTTAATGAAGCAGTACCTCATTCGCGATAGGGGAATCTTAAATAATCCTTTTGGGCTGTTATTTATTCTTTATTATAAAAAACTAGACAATCCTATTTAGTTTAATTTCGAAATCATTTTACAGTTGGAGGCATTAAGAGCATAAGCTTTACACTTTCTGTCGTATAAGGTTCATAATTTAAATTCCCTTGCTGAAAAAAGAAGTGATTAGTATATGCGAATACGTAGAGTCATAAAAAGGAATAAAAAAGGTCAGTCACCCCATGAGGACTTTTTAAATTGCATCTTTGTGCAGTAGAAAAAGAGTAGCACTTGAAATCCCCTCCACCGCGAAGCCCTGTTTGAGCTCGAACAGTGTGGGGTCAACAAATACCCAAAACTATGCGTGAGAGGGGTCCCACAGAATTCATCACTGACATTAGGACCAAATATCCTCCCACCATGATAAAATATCAACGAATGAAGGGGATTTCGTAGAGTACCGACCACGTGGAGGTGATCAAAAACGGAAGAGACGCTCAGATATGGCCATTCAACAATTTCAATGGATCCCCACTCGAAACTGGAATTACGTTGCATCCTAAAAACTTACCTCACGAATATTCCAATACCCCAATTTCGGATTTTTCCACACAGAAGCTGTGGATAACACCAGCGGTGCAGATTCCATTTCCTCAACGGTAGTCGCCTTCGGCTGTATTGGTGGTGACGGCGGTGTTGACATCGACGGTGACGGCAAGAGTGTTAAAGATGGTGTCGGGAGTGATGAAGGAGGAGTAGATATCGGTGGTTTCAAGGGAGGTTCAATAAAGTTGTCAACATGCTGCAGTTCCGGAACTGTCGGTGGTGATGATGACGCCGATAGTGATTGCGGTGGTGACGTCGGTGATGACGTAGGCAGTGGCGTAGGTGGTGACATCAGTAATAGTGAAGACGACGTATGAGGTGACAAAGGTGAGGGAGACATTGTCGGTTTCAGGAGCATCAATGGCGGACCAACAAAATCGTCAATGTACTCCAGCTCCGGTACTGTGGGTTCCATTTCAAACACCGCGTCATTCTCGTTCGGCGCCTTAGCTTCAGCCTTCCTTAAATCATACTCCTCATGGCAACAACAATAACAGCCACAACAGCTTTTGCAGAAGGACATGCTCACATTGTCGATGGTGCTGGTAAATCCGCACTTTTAAATTATCTTGCCTCTCTCCTGCAACGTGTTAATCCCGGCTCTTGCATCGTGGACCATGCGGTATAAGCTGGTTGGTCATTGCCTAGTGCTTTGGTACTTTTAAAGGTTGGTCCTTTTTATCGGTAACCCCAGCTTAGGTAGAAATAAATAAAATCACATAAAGTCGACTTGAGTGTTGGCAGGCTTGATGTCAGGAATCCAGAGGGAAAGCGCTCAACACAGGCCAGATTCCACATTCTTCCAAGTACAAAGCTGACCGATTTCAACTGCCCCACCTACTTCCTTGCTTTTAACTTCATCCAGTCTGCATATTACATGAATGTGTGTAACCAGATGTCGCTGGTCTCAGGCAGGAACACTGACGCGTCACTTTTTGTAGACTTCTGCCATTCCCAAACTTCCGGCTACAAGCAGCCCGTCGATCTCCAGAAAAAGAAGTGTAGGCTGACAAGAACAACTACCCTGATTCCTATCACTGACAACTTAAGATCTTTGGGATTGGTAAGAGATGGGTTTTATGTTTAAATTAATACTATCTATTTAAACTTCACGGATCACCTACTGTGACTTTCAATCACAGCATAGTTCAAGGTTGCATTGCCCTGTGAATGCGATTGGACTGTTTAACAGCAAAAATGTTTTTGAGAAATTTTATGTTAATCTACATGGACTCCTAAATTACCAGTCCAATGACCTTGAATCCTTCCTAAGGTCATAGTAAATTATACCGATAAAACTAGCAGCTCAACATGGTATATCGCCGATGGACATACCACTGTGCACCTTTCAGATACCACCTCCACCTGTAGATCCTTCTTCAGAAAATATCGTCAAGGCGTGGATCCAGGTTGGTCTGTCTTCCATACCAGGACAGCTAAGGCTCAGAATGGAAAGGTTACAAGTCCACCGTAGAAGTCGTAATCACTGACTTCTTTTGCTCGTGGATATATGCATCCCTATAAAACGTTCCTGTTCGAAATCCTAACAGTTTAGATGCATGCCTGATCTCCAAACATTCCAGAAAGTCGTGATTTCACTTTTCTCGGATCAAGCAAAGGTGAAATCTGAGCAGGTGAACTGTTAAACACTTAAAAGCCATGGTCAATCGGTGACTACTTAACCGTTGACTCACGGTCAGGGAGTCTCCAATCTCTCTGGCTGACAGGGCGATGTCAGGTGGTTCCCCGCCGGGTACACACTGACAACGCCCCTTTGCTTACTCATTTACATTAGTAATGGAGGCATCAGCCTTGAGGCCTTCATCTATCGCGTATCTGGCCACAACCGTACACGAAGATAGAAGTCTGAAGCCATGACAACTGTCGACGCATTTTAAAGCAATGTTGACTGCATGTTGCACCAAACGAGCTATCTAGGCAACATTAAATTATCGGAGACTGAGAGCCTTGCAAGAGGCTCAGGAGTTGTGGTAGAGCACTGGAAAGTTAGTTGTCACTTTAATATGTACCCAATTACCTACTTTTTACTTTGTAAGTAGCATGACGTAACAGTAGTCAACCTACAGCATTGATTAGTTCAAGAAATTAGTGACAAGTAATGCCATTTAGGAGGCATCAAGTATTCAAGTTGCAAAGGTTTATTGTCCTTCAGAATCCTAGTGACGAATGCGTCAGGGACTCTAAATGCCTTCTCACCGGCTGACAAACGGTTTTAGCCCTTCCACCCGTTGAAGGTCAAAAACGCTGGGGGTTGAGGGGCTCCCTTGGGTGGCTCTCAAAAGGACGAATCCACAAACCATAGTCAAGTATTCATTCTTGCATTAGATATGTTGAGGTTTTTGTGGTCACGAATCCTGTGATTCCTAATGGAATGGAAAATTTCTCAACCCCTACAAGTAGCATCACCAAATTCAACCAGTGTCGGTCAATTTCTATGGCGATTCCAAGACTCCTCGTACAAAGACCTCGGAAGAAAACTAATCGCCACAACCTAAATGCTATATAGCCCCCAAAATGACATCACTTGTTATTAAGTTCTGGAATTATTCAACTTTGGGTTTAAAAAATTGTAACCAATCCTCATATCAGAAACGTCCTGCATCTACTCGACCATTTTGAACTCAGCCAGTGTGTTTGGGAGGAGCCAGATAATGCCTAGACGTAAGCTGATGTAGCCACGACTTCGAGAAGGGACGCTCTCGAGCAGCCGGCAGATAACTTCTTCAAAAGTCCCGTCGACTAATAGAAGAGGCGAATCAAAGGTGCATAAATCCACCGAAATAAGATCTTTGCGGATTGTGCAGACCAGTATTCGCCGAAAAAGGAAGGAAAAGATGTGGTAAGGCGAAGAAGTTTACGCAATGCTCCGTGGAGTAGCGAAATTGACGATAATGGTGGCAGTTGTCATTTTGTGTCCTTGTACTGCTACATCATCTACCACGGGATGGACAAAAACCGACAGTCAGGTTGGTGAAGTGAGTAAAGGCGGACCGCCCCATCGACAGGAGGCGAAGTAAGGAGGAATCAACAGATCGCACAGGGGTGAAGATTCGCGTTTCGCTTGAGTACTAGTTCTGAAAATCAAAGTCCGACGCTCGAACTTGCATGACCTTGGTAGTTTTCAGCCCACAGGACTGGAAATCACTCCTATGAGGACACAAAGGGTAGAATCCCCGATTCTGGAACCAATGAATACAGGCGTACCAATGTGACAGGTGTCAATGCCAACAAGACCATACTCTTCCAACTCCACGAACACTATTCTTTTCAGTCGTGAATTTAGAAATCTCTGTTTGGCTTGAACACCCCTTGTAATCTGATCGCGGAATTCAAAAAGTGTACCTTTGACAACTCTTCGACAACCAGAAGGTCTCAAATAGGCAGCACAGCATCAAACAGACTTCTATCACATTCAATCAAAACCAAATGCAAAATGTAGAGGTGTTTGAACTTCCTTTTCATCTAGCAGATTTTGAGTCTTTATGCATCTGTTCGAAAACGTAGTTTTGAAGTATAAAACGCGGTTTTACCCGCACAAAAGTTAAAGCGACTGTCCACGGTTTGCCTCCTGGGGACTATCCAGGCATGAATGGGTGACTTGTCGACGAGGCTCCATTGCAAACAGTCAACCGATCACAAGCACGCGAGTGTCCCCCCCCCCCTCATCCATTCCAGGGCAAAGGAGCCATAGAAACCAAGAGCAAAGTTGCTCTAGGTTTTGTTTTCTGTACTCGCTCCTTACCAACGAACTGTCAATCTTCTCATTCAACTGATTACATCAGTTTAGAAGACATTCCTCATGAAGGCATGGATTAGTCCGCCGTGAAAGTAATCACCATGATTACGTGAAAGCGATTCCGGAGTGATTTACCGTAGAGGTTGTTTTTATACAACATTTAAAGCGTTGAAGGCCAGTTTAAGCCTGGTCAGAGACTTCCAGTTGTAAAAATTCCTGAAGTTGTGCTACGCAGTTAAGCATAGAGATCTGATTTCTCAAACTTGCCTATCAGCATTCTCGAGCGTGACGAAACTCTTGACGAGCCCTGATGGCGCATCCACGACACCCGATCAGAGATCCTTCCTCTAGACCACTTTCGGTGTGTGTGCGTGTGTGTGTGCGTAAGCATGAATATTTGGGTCCAGAGAAGGACAACAGGTTCATCTGTCTGGGGAATTTACTATAGTCTCTAAAAGTGAAAGAACATTGTTGAATAGCTCAGAATCCCACGCGTTCAGATGGAAGTAGATTTGCATTGTTAAGCTATTCCGGTCCCCAGGGAAGTGGTAGTCACCTCTGCATAGTTCAGGGCTGTTTTAGGACAACTTATCGAATCAGATGCTGTAGTGATGAGGAGGTACAACGGAACGTGCGCATGGTGAGCTAGAGGGGCACAAGTTTAGTTGGGTTCACCTGGCTATGCCCCTACCTCGTGTCTGGACTCCCAGTCAACCAGATTCTCTTCAATGACTGCAACATCTCCAACTTTCTGCTTTCTCATCCTAGTAGGTGTAGCATAGTTAATTCTGCGTTCACCCAAAGACGAGTGGGTCCACTAACAAGTCTGTGAATTGTATCGCAATATGATGGCGATCCTGCGGCGTTGCCGAGTTGGCGTGCCCTCTCCCTCTAAACTTTCTTTTGTCCACGTCCCGACTGATTTAAATACCTACGGACCTATTTCAACACGAGAGGATCGCTTCTTTCCAGCCGTCTCCGTCTCTGGGAGCAAGTTGACTTCTCGGATGCGTTGAGACCGACGCCTTTCAGGAATCTGAGGAAATAACAGTTTATTTATGCGTTAATCACGTCATTTTGCAACAGTCAGATTCAGCTATAGAATTGGCCTTAAATGGATATGTGGCTGACGAGTAAGAGATTTGATATTGGCTACGTCGATGACAGGATGAGCGCATACCTTCAGCATGTCCAGAGGGTGAGAGCTAATACTATACGTTATTATGCCCCAGTCCATCCTGTCCTAAACAAACATACAAGGTCACCATGCAAGTGATCAGAGGCTTCACCATCCAAGTGGAAAGTGGGAGGACAAAACGTATCGAAATTTTTCATGAATGATTATTAGGATAACTTGAGCCAATGCTTACCTGTGTTAAAGTTAGTTCTTCGGATCGAAAAAAAAAACAAAACTAAAATTGGCAGGAGTTTCAACTATGGCAGTTCTTGCGTAGAAAGGGAACCTCAACAGCTGCAACTTCTGCTAGCATTGGTGCCTCGGATTGGCGGTCTTCCATCCTCTCCACCATGACCTTAGCTCTCCGTCGGACTCTGTGCGATTCCAGCCTGAACACAGCAATGATTACTACACTGAAAAGTTTCCTGACAAAGTTGACGGTTCATATTTTAAAGGTAAACTCTCATAGAAGTCGCAAACCTGTAAGCCTTTGGACTGAATTAGCCCTCATCCTAACTGGCACACTTAGAACCCAGCTTTATGGAAAGCAAAGGGAGGGGTACTAATGAGGTAAAATCCGATTTTTAAATTATTTTTCTGAGGGATTGTTGCTAGGGTCGTTGAAAGTTTTGGAGGCGGGGAAGGAAGAGGTACTACTCCGACAATCAGACTTTTCTATATCTGCGATTAATATAAGGTAAAATCGCTGAATGAGAAAGTTTTATCGTATAATACTGAGAGGGTTTTAATAAAACAGTAGGGAAATCAGACTTTTATGAGTTTTTGAGGAGCACTTTCTTAACATCCTTTTGCCTTACAAGATAGGGAGTAAACAGAAGATACTACTGAATTCATTTCAGCGAGGACTTTTTGAAAAGCCTCAAAAGTTGGAAATATATGTTTCACTATTCCTCTATCAAAAGCGACGGCTATATTTGATAAACCATACTTGAAAAATACTAACGTTTCGAATCACATGCAGACTGGGTGACCACATCTTATCGCTTTAGAATACAATGTTATACTTCGTTTACTCAACTCTTCGTTTTGGCTTCGCGAGCACTGAAGGGCTCCGACTTTTTACTTGCCCTGGGAGGCTACACCTCCCGGCCATGCCAGTAGCCCCCGATCCAGCCCTTCTGTACGTCAGTAATGCATTTTCTAGCCTGGTATTATGTCTTCTTTTGACTTCAGGGAGGACTCGAAGGTCTGCATTGGTGGCAGCGGAAAGCGAACCCTATCCCGCGGGATAGCTACACCGACTTCTCTTACGAATGCTAAATCATAACGTGATGGTGAAAGTGCATAGGGTGCGGATATGAGAGTCTATGTCAACAAAAGGGTTAGTAATGACGTCTACATTCAGCATCTACCCCAGTGTTATGTTCTGCAGAAATGCTCTTAACAACTAAGGCAACACTTGCCATGAACCATGTAAAAAAATTTACCACGGAGCAATCTACGGTGCCTAAATGAAGATGTCAATTAAATAAACAGGCGATACCTCCTTTTCTCCCTCTCTACTGGTTGGGTAGAGCCCCAGTAGGTAGATGTTGGGGTTGAGTGCTTTTCTCTACAGCACTGACTGCGTTGCGATGGCCGGCGTAGGAGGTTGACCAAGGAGAGTGCCGAGGCTGACACTCAATAGAGCGAGGGGAGGGAGTACGTAATACTTTGGCTATTTGACTAACTCTTCGTTTTAGTTTTGCGGGCACTTAAGACTCCCCTTCCAAACTTCCGCCCAGCTGCGTGGCCTCCGGGCCATGTCGGTAGGCTCCGCAACTCCTCTGTGTGTCCATAATACTCATTCTGCCCAAGTATCGTATCTTCTTTCGTCTTCAGAGAAGTCTTGAGTCGCTACAGAAAATTGTGGCTATTTTCCTCCATGTGTTTGTTTCTATAGCCATCACTACGGTTAAGAAATCTGACTAAATTATTTTTCAATAAATTAACCTACTTTGAAAAGTCTATGTGAATTCCGAAGAGCAGAAAGCGAAGCTGGCTAGGAGTGCTCCGCGCGCTCATGAGCGGAGAGGGAGAGAAGCGAAGTGACCCACAGCTGAAGGAGTTAGTTGCCATCGATCAGTTAATTAAGTGCTTTCTCAATTATAGGTCGAGGTAATTTAATTAGAAAAACTACCGACTTTTGCGCTGTCATTTGCTTGCACCAATCGATTTCAGGTGCGGACCGCAGGGGCACGCAGACAATGTGGGGGAACGACCGAAGTGCATGCCGTTGTCACCGCTTGGGTGACAGGCGGGGAGACTTCACACACCTGCATCAATCCACAGGGAAGGGCGAGCACTGGCATTCCCATAAAACCATAATTAGTTGTAAAATCCTCAAGTTGCACAATCAAGATGTCTCCCTCGAATCAGTCTTTTCAATTTAGCGATTTGGTACCGGAAGTAAGAGCAAAAAACTATCAAAGAATTGCATAATGATACCAAATACTAACAGTTGAAGCTAAGGGCCTAAAATTCCTAAAACACTAATTGGAGTCCTAGAAACTCATCGAAAATTCTCCTGTTTCTAGTTATATTTCTTGAATTTAAATAATAGCATACCTTGAATTGAGGATATCTATGCCTAAAACGCTTTCGCGGTGGCAGAGTTCTTATCTAGTTGTTTTTTTTTAGAATGAAGCTAACAAAACATTAAAAGTACCAGTGTGGCCTAGTCCCTGTCAAGCACCCGATTGGCTAATTCGTAGATAAAGATTCCAAAATTTTATTACTGACGTAATAAGTGGACAAGGGGGCGTACGCACCTAGCGGCCAGAATGCAGATACGGACCGGCATCGAGCAGCAACCGACTTACCATGGCCTTCAAGTGTTCGGTACGAGTCAATTAGGCAGGAGGTGATGAATGAACGAGAGCACGACTGTCTAGAACGCTTGGTGACCAGCCACAGATTCAAACTTTCAAAATTTCGAACAAAGGAGATACCTGAGATTGTAGGTATCCCCAGTAGTAATCGACCCTGACATTTTTTTGATGACTTTTCAAATAATGAAATGATCCAAACGAGGCCAATCCGACCGCTGGATTTTTCAACCAATTAGAACTGCATCTTTAACTCCATTGTGAAGAAACTCGTATTCCAGGTGGCGAAAGCCGCTCACAAACCCATGGGTCCTGGACAGAAAAGCAAGCCATGAAATAAGTTAATAAACCTCTGCCAACTGACTATTTACGTCCCTCTGGAAAGCAATTTGCGTCAATTTAAAAATCATTTGAATTTTTACCCCCTTCAGAGATGCCTTTACTAACGCAGTAAGTGAAAAAAAGGATGCGAACAATGCGTACGCTCCCGGTGAATGGAGGGGTTGGAGACTGCCTGATGGCGAAAGTAACCGACTGACCATGACTTTCAAGCGTTTACCAGTGCACCTACCTAAATTACACCTCCGCTTGATATGAACCACTTAACCGATCAGGAAGTAACAAGTGCGCAAGAACACAACTGTCTAGTTTGATCAGAGATCAGTCAGGAACTGGAACTTTCAAAATTTTGAATGAGACGTTGTCTGGGATCGCAGACATCTCCAGCAGTCATCTACTTTATCATTCCCTTGATGGAATTTAAAATAATGAAAAAAAAAATAAAACCAATCGGAACCCCTGACTTTTGGCACAAGGAGCTCGCAAGCTCATGAGTACTGGGCAAGACAGCAACTCATGAAGCGAACTTATAAACTTTTGCCACCCTACTGTTTATCACCCTTCTGAAGAGAATTTATGATAAATTAAAAGTCCCTTAAATTTTTAGCCACTTCAGAGGATATGCCTTTATTGCTAACGTAATGCGTAAACAAAGGAGGTACGGTCAGTACGTACGCACCTGACGATTAGAGGCCAGAGGCTGTCGGACTTGGAGTAGTAACCGATTGAGCATGGCCTTCAGGATTGCACCCCTGATTTGCATGAGCCAAGCAATCAATCAGGAGGTAGGCTGAGAGAATACGACTATCACAAATGCTCGGAAATCAGCCGTGAGTCGGAAAAGTTAAAATTTTGAAAAGGAACGCTACGCGGGACACGTCTTTAACATTCCTTAAACGACTTAAATAATGAAATTATCAGAATTGAACCACTCGGGGCGTTAACTTTTTCCAGCCAATCAGAAATGAGCCTTCGAATTCCCTAATGATGGAACTCGAGACCCAGATAGGCACCTGACGGAACAATAACTCATGAAATAAGCGGATGAATTTTAATCAATCGAGCGCTAGATTCCTCTTTTGAGCAAATTTACACTTATTTAAGAATCCACCACATTTCAAGGCATTTCTGTTCCGTCCTGAAATCTGCAAATGAACAGTGTGTTAACTAAACAATTCTTCACCACTTTTTTTAAATTCTTCCGTGTCAACAATTTTTTATCAAAATATCATGGACCACCGGAGAGGTTCACATCAAAGTTAACCAAGGAGTACAAAACGGAGCCCTCGTTTCCCAAGCAGCAACCAACTCCCACCACGGTATCCACATCAGCATTCATCATTTGCAGGGCCACAACCAAATTCCATAGACTGATTGCTGGATAGTGAAGAGGAAGCCTATTTGTTTACGACTTCCTCGGATTGACCCGATTGTGTACCCTACTCACAGATCGACCTTGAGGTCGAGCAGCGCACCATGGTTTATCTACACGTCAAATGATGCTTGACACCTCTTCGGTGAGCGCGAGGCAATATTTCACCCCTCAGAGTAGTTACCATCCTTGGTGTAGAGCTTACCAATATTTATCTAGCAGCCAAACCCTTTTTTTTCTGTCCCCAACTGCGACCTTCCGAAGATGTCCGAGTGTAGGCAGGGTCAAGACAAGTTACAGACCCATTGTAGGTGTTCATCACTATCCACTTCTGCGCTTTTACACATCGACACGTTTCCGAAGCCTGCAACTATTTTTTCCAACACAGTCATTCACCTTGGAAGAACTGACTACGTTTTAGTTTTTGACGTTGCGGCGGCGTCAACGGTTTTCACCTCTACGAGGCTCTTTGTGACCTTGAAAGTGGTGATACGTTTGAGGCCTCGACAGAAGAGCTTGCAGTCCTGACGCATGCTGTGACTGTCACGATGAAACCGACGGTGATGACAGCCCACGATGTCCACTCCTCCGACATTCGCCAATCCGATTCGCATTTACCCGCATTCAGCAATCGCACTTCGCCGCCCCCCTCCATATCCACGATGCACCTTCAATGACCACTTTAAAGGTTAAGACAGCGGTGGTAAAGATAGCAACGAACAGCTGTTGACGTCACTCCAAACCCGACCGGGACTCAGCTGAAGTCGATAAAAATTAAGCAATCGAGTCGGTTGTTTTCCAGCAGTACTGAAACAACACCTCGCAATGCCGAAAAATTTAGCCCACGATCAAATAGCAGCTTCTCCAGGAAAAAGAGACTCAAAAAATACCGCAAATTTAGCGATATACATTACTAAAAAACCTACTCAGGCTGTGTTCGCAAGTGGCCAGTCGAAACACTTGGTGAGCCTTGCACTGTTCTTCGGCATTCACTATTCCATTGTAGATTTGGCGCACCATAAATCGTGCAAAGGGACAGATGGGGATGATGAAGTAAGAGCAAACGAGGACCTAACGTTTCACATTGATTATCTAGATGCTTAAAAACAATGCATGGAGGCAATGGAAGCATGCGAATTAGTAGGGGCATTAATTTGTGGGAATGAGAGGAGGTGATATAAATTACAACGATAACATCAACAGATGGGAAGAAGGATAGAGATGAAAAAAAAAGGACGAGTTAAAGGGCGATATTTGGGCGGGTGGAGGTGGAGGGGGGGGTAGGCGAGTTCCATACTGCACTGCTGCCCCGAGGACGCGTACGAAACTTGTAGCCGTGGAAGAGCTCCGCGTCCTCGAAATGCACCTTATCCGCGGGTCGAAATATTTCCTGCCAGCGCACCTCGCCTCGGTACACGCGCGACACCAAGGAGAACAACTCCTTGCTGCCTGCAACACAGCACACCTCGTCAATAGTCAAGCCCAAAATTGAGTGATTTTACTCATGGGGACTGCGCAACTAGTGCAATTATACCACACCCGAACCAATGCAACCCTTCCACCCACTCATACACCCAACTCCTGAAGTTACAAAACCCACCCGCACTGCCTCTACAACAAACACCGGATATGATACAAAAAAGCAATGTCACAAATACTGACCATTTTTGGCCCACGAGGGAATGTATCTCTTCTTGTGCCGTTTTTCATTGTCCGACTCAGNGTCGTGGTCAGAGAGGAGACCAGTTAGGTCGTAAGAGAGAGGAGACCTTCGGGAGGAGGGAGGACACGAGTCATGCCAATGCATAAAAAAATGTAGGGAGAAGAAAAAG